>NC_062518.1:43195803-43480803 GCF_022655615.1 Tachysurus fulvidraco
CTTACATCTAATCAGGAGATTTTACTCGCTTGATGTAACAAATTAAGTTAAGTAATGATGCTTATATAGTGATACTGTCAGGAACTTCCTCTTTCCAAAGAAAAAAATGTTTTGCCTAAAACGAATAAATGGTAATTGCACAATGCTGTAAATGTTCTGTGAAGATGCAAAGATAAGGACATGGAAATATTTGAGCTGACGAAGCATGTTATAATGTTTGGACATGTAATTATTTTAACACATACAATGTTATTGTGGCTGTACATTCAGACATGGATGAAGGATGAAAGTATATTTAAACAAAACTACAACTGTGCAGTTGCCAGAGATGGGGGACTCGAGTCATATGACTTGACTCGAGTCAAGTCACAAATTTGAGACTTGAGACTTGCTTGAAAATATTAAAAAGACTCTGCTTGACTTTGACTTGACATTCATGACTTGAGACTTACTTGTGACTTGCACGTGTGACTTACTCCCACCTCTGGCAGTTGCCCCCAAATATATTTGGACACTTAGACCACAGTTACAAATGCAAGAAATTAACTGTATATTACATGAAACTGCTGTTATTTTGTTCATGTTCCTGCAAATTGCAGCCTTTTTTTATTCTTGAAGCTGATGAATGGTTTTCCCTGCATTAGTTTCTCTGTACCAATCCTTGTTGATTGTGTCTTGAATTTGGTATAACAGACGGGTGTTCTGCATGAGCTCAAGGCCATGGTCTATATGGGAGTAATTGAGGGGTTCCAGAGTGACTGGTTTTGGTTCTGAAAACACATGGGTCAGTGAGAGTTTGTGTGAATTTTGTTCACCATGTTTTATTTTCTTCTTGTTTGTGTCATCACCCAAAGTCTCACAACTTTTTTTTACACACATTACATTTGCTTCTTCATTATTGCTTACAAACAATTGCACATAAATGAATTACATGCGTACTTGTTTCTACATTCTACTGCATGGCACAGAGGTCCCTTCATGTCTCTATCTATACAGCATACTGTTGAATTGCCTCAAATATATTCATCCCCCTTGGTGTTTTTCTAAAAAACCTGTCCTGCTAGGAGATGAACCACCAACCCAGTATTAAATCTCTGGAAGACTGACACAGATTTCTGGAATCAGAAACTGGCTTGTATTTAGTGCCATCCAGTTTTAAGTCCTGAGCATTTTTTCAGTCCCTGCCACTGAAAAGGATCCCATGCAACGGTGTTGCCACCATCATGCTTTATTGTGGGTATGATACTCTCAAGGTTATGGAAAGTGTTGGGATTTTTCCCATGATGGCCAAAATGTCCAGAGAACCAGAGAGAATGTCTTCCACATTTGTTTCTCTTTTTTCTCTTACCACCTTCCATAACGCCCCACTGTGTGAGGAGTGTATGGCTTAAAGTGGTCTTATGGACTGACACCACCATCTCTGCTGTGGATACCTGCAGCTCCAACAGTGTCAGCGAATCAAGAATTCAAGAAACCTTTATTGTCATTTCAACCATACATAGCTGTTGCAGTATACAGTGAAATGAGACAACGTTTCTCCAGGGAACACGGTGCTACATAAAGCAATGACAGAGCTAAGGACTTAGTAAGTTAGTGCTAGCCAAATAAAGTGCATCTGTGCAACCTGGTGCAAACAGTGCAGGACAAGACAAAAATACAGTGCAGGACAAAAGACAGTGCAAACAAAAAATACAAGACATAACAAATAATGTAGCAGCAGTTGCATGAAGTAAAGTATTTAACTGCAACACAGCAATTAACTGAAATGTGAGAGAGCATGTGCAAAGAGCAAAAAACAGTGTCCAAAACAGCATGTAAACAGGTTGATGGATGTATATTGAAAGAGTGTTCATTTGGTGTAGGTCTGTGCAGCCCATACAGTTGATGTGTGTGTGTCTGTTGTGCTCATTACAGTACAGTTCGGTTATTAAGGAGTCTGATGGCTAGTGGAAAGAAACTGTTACACAGTCTGGTCGTGGACTGTAGTGATGCCATTGTCTTTACATTTTATTATAATGAATATAATAATTCTCGGTGTGTGGACAACAAACTTCGGTACTCTCATGTTCTCAGTCGGCAGACTTTTAATTGAACCCACCCGGTCCTCTTTTGTGTGTTTGGTTCTTTTCTAATTCTCCCTATATTAAGTGCCTCTGGGTTTGGTATATGCTGAGTTTCCTATGATCTATATTGTTGTTAAACCTTTGTATTTTGGCTGTCCTTACAGATTTTTAAATCTGAGTCTTTTCTTGTTTATAGACCTTGTTTTCGCTTGGATTTATTTATTTTTTTGCTTCTGACTGAACTTTGCCTGTTTTTACCTGTCTGTCTGGATTACGATTTAGAAGTTGTGTGTTTCATTACTCACATGTTCAGGTTTTTTTTTGAATGCATCACCTGTTTTTTGTTTATCTTGCCCAATTGTACTTGCCCTTTGGAACTGTTAGGTCATTTGATTAGTTTCAATTATTCACTCTTTCAAGGTATTTTTTTTATTTAACTTCAAAGATTTGGACTGTTTTAGGTCTAGATAAAATCCAAATAAAGAGAAATTTGAATCGCAGGTTGTACAGGAAATAACAAAATGTTTGCATATCACTAACCTCTGGTCTCTTCGTTTCCTGCTATCTATGAATCTTATTTCAGTTAGGCTTTGTCATCTTGAAACAGAAGTTTGTTGCAGATGTCTGTATCACAGGAATCATCTGTTCAGTTTTATATCTATGATAAGTGTTGTTGTTTTTTTACCACTCATGGATTACAAAGCATGACCAACAAACTTTTGCAACTCTTGTGGGTTGGGGTTCATTTTTTTGGCCTAAATTGCACACTAGTAAACAGTTCTGACAAAAAGGTCTAAAAATTGTATTCAATAACTAGGAGATGGAAATAAGAGTAAAACAATACATAAAACTCAAATTTAATGTGGTACATTTTCAATTCTGCACAACTAAGCATTGTATGAATATGAATCTTAGTTTTCTATTTTAAATTGATTAAAACATTAGAAATCATAAAAGTACAATAACTATGCTGTGTGATTTGTTAGATCCAGAGTGTCCAGAGTGTCCTCCACCATGGGAGAGGTTCAGGGTTCCCTGTGTACATGTGTAAGAAAGTACTACAGAAAATGGATGAATGGAAGAACAATAACTGTGCAACCCATTCAAACTCTATTGAGCATAACAATACAAAAGCTGAAATTTTGTTAACTTCAACATGGCTAATTAAATATAACAATATTAAATCTCTCTCTCTCTCTCTCTCTCTCTCTCTCTCTCTCTCTCTCTCTCTCTCTCTCTCTCTCTCTCTCTCTCATTCTCTTTCTCTAAACCTATAAATGGTACTCCCGAGCTCTCAGTGTTCTGAGGTCCCTGTGTGTCCACTTCTTCTTTCTGGACTTATTTGATCCATCCTGACGTCCTACCCCTGGTTGGAGTCTCATCGCTTGGTGGTGCAGTCTGCTGGAGATAGATCTACATGGATAATTCAATTCAATTCAATTCAATTCAAGTTTATTTGTATAGCGCTTTTTACAATAGACATTGTCTCAAAGCAGCTTTACAGAACATAAACATAGAGCAGAAGGTAAACATAAGGAATAATAAAAGAAATAAGGAATAATGAAAGAAAAAGCATTAACAGAATAAAAATTCAAGATTATTATTAGATATAAATATGACCCATGGATAACACATGACCCATGGGATTGATGTAGATATTACTACTTGTAGACTATTATACTGTCTTTGAACTGCCATTGTGTCTGTCAGCTTTGTGCTCAGGTCTTCATCAGTGAACATTTGCAGGAAGAAATTAGTGTTAGGTCTATGATGAACTCAGAAAGTACCCTGACCTATTATTTCCCCAGCAGCTTTTGGTTGGAAAATTTCACTTGATAATAAAGCATTGTAGAAAAGCATTTACATTATTTACTGTCCAGTGTCACCCCAATGAGGATGAGGTTCCCTTCTGCATCTGCTTCATCTCAAGGTTTATTCCTCATATCATCATCAGTTTTTCCTCTCCAAAGATCACTTAGGACATATGTTAGAGATAAATAGTAACTTAATTTTAAACTTTGAAATTATTATTATATGTTTCTATTCTTTTGTAAAGCTACTCTGAGATAATGTCAGTTGTTAAAAGTGCGATAGAAATACATTTAATTGAATTGAAAATTCAATATTAGCTGTGACACAAAATAGGACAACAGTTTGATGTAAGAGAGAATAATAATAATAATAATAATAATAATAATAATAATAATAATAATAATAATAATAATAAAACAGTTTTTTACATGTTTTGTAAACAGACACTTGCCATTTATCCAATAAGTTTTGTAACACTGTTTGCTTGCTCATGGTGATGGGGAAAATGGCAGTTGCAGCTTTAATGTTGTGGTGTAGTTGGCACACTTATTACTTATATTTCACAATAAGGGACTTTTGTTATGTTTATAATGATCATTTGGTTAGATAATATTATGCTGAAAACACACATTGTCCCATCTCAATGTGCCTTGTGCCCACTCACCCAATTTCAGTCAGGACCACTTTGTCAAGAAGGTTTATTGAGCGATATGCATACAGTTAGTGTTGGTGGTATGGTTCTGTTCTGGGCTAATTTTCCCGTGCACCTTCCATGCACATGCATGGACGGAGCAGGGAGAGCGGCAGCTGGAGAATCGAAGAGACTTTAAAGGGTCTTTAAATCGAAGGGAATTTAAAGGGTCGGGATTTAAGGAAGTCGTACCGGATTGGGCGCGCCAGAAACGGCTAATTAGCAGCTGCACTTGACTCTGAGGCCTGCCTGAACTAATGCGAAGCTTAATGATTTTGTTACTGCACATGAATAATTTAATATTATAGACTATGTACTATAATGTCGGTGGAGTCAGCTTAAAGCTTTGAAGACGTGATTGCTCAGTTGTAAGAAACTGATCTCTAGCAAAGTCACTTAAAGTATATGCATAGAACTCACTTACTCATTTCCTTATGCATTCTGTGTTAAATAAGGTACTGGTACCTTTTTCCATGGAATCTGGGGCTGCTGTCCAGTAGCAATAGACATTTGTTTTGATTTGAAACAAACTCAGCACTTAGTATTTTTTTAAAACTGAGCTATGAGCTATGTCTCGTCAGGCTGAAGTGGTGCTACTCCTTATTCTCACTACAGCAGCAACAGCCTTTGGTAATATTCTTAGCTTTATTGAGCAGGATATTACAAATTAAACTTCATTTGTTTACAGTGAAATTTCTGTTAGGAAATATGACTTTCTACTTATCAAAGATGAGATGTAATATTTTTACATATACAGTGGTATATACATCTACAGATATACAGTACATCTATAGATAGGCTAAAGTGCAAGTTTGAGTACAGTGGCGTAAGAGTGCAGTTTGGTGGCTTCACGAAGAAATGACTTGCAAAAACCTATGCACTTGTGTGTGTGTGTGTGTGTGTGTGTGTTAGTGTTATGCATTACACCTGAATTAATGAATATTAGAAAATGAATGAATATCAAACTGTTAAAGCTCTCATTCGCACTTATGACCATGCAGAGAAGCCAACATGGATCGGCCTTTCTGGCTGTCAGCAGGTTTGCTAGGTATTAAACAAATTTTATAAAATAATAGATGGACAAAGGCAGATGAAGAAACTCAGGTTTTATCAAATATTACAGCCTGTAACAGACTGTCCACTGTTCTTACTATCAGAAATTTAAATGGTTCTGGTCTGATGCCACCACATTGACCTTCACCAAGTGGAAAGAACCAAATCATTCAAATCATTCTGTGTGTATATCAACTTCGGCAGTAAGCAGATCTTGTGCCCTGCGATGGGTTGCCACTCCGTTCAGGGTGTATCCTGCCTTGATGCCCGAGATAGGCAAAGGCTCCCCGTTACCCGAGAAGTTTGGATAAGTGGTAGAAAATAAACGAATGAGTAAGCAGATCTAGAAACTTTTTTTGCAGCTGCATTGTGTTTCTTTTCTAAATTAAAGTTTTGTGTGGCTTTTTGATTAAAATAATTTTTTAAATTATATTTTTTCTGTTTGCAGAATAGAAGGACTGGAATGACATTAACTGTAAAAAGCAATATCCCTTTGTGTGTGCCAAAAGGATTTACTGAAATTCTCCAAGCATTACCTCACTGATGAATTTTCAAAAATCTAACTGTGCAACTTAATTTGATCAATAAAAAAAATCTTCATGCTTTAGTGTTTATGAAATTATTATATAAATGATTATCATTTTGAAATAAACTCACAGAAAATAAACAAACATCTCAGTTAATTCCTTTCATTTCATTAATCACCCAACAAATGGTGTTTACTTTATAATTCGACTCTTTAGAAAATATGAGCCTTTAAGAAATTTATTCAGCATAGGTTGATGCTATTTAAATGTGTCTTTCTTATGGGATCTCATCTGGTTTGTGTTTAATGACAGCAATTTCCTTCCAACCGACACACATTTTGTTTGGTCTCAAATATCAGATTTTTCATTTCCATTTCAACTTTGCATATAAGTTCAGTAAATCTCAGCTGCTGTGTTGAGGATATTTTTTCCCTCTTAACTGTTCTAAGGCAGTGGTTCCCAAACTGGGGTACGCATACCCCCGGGGGTACGCCACGTGACGGAGGGGGTACGTGAACAAAATTCTAAAATGTACTGTCAATGTAATTATACCGCACTTAATAGTCAACCATACATGTATTTCTCAGACTAAATATAAAGACGTGTCCCCTCTAGTGTATTCACAGCAAAGTGATATCCAATCAAATTGCCCATCTGTCCATATTTGCTGTCCGGTATATACATGATGTTATTTTCCAGAGACGAGCAATGCAAACAACTGGATTCGCCATCCATTCTCTGCCACCCCACAGCACACCTGCCCATTTCTGATCAAGAGAGTGTCATTGAAATCTCTACGAGTGGCACTTTGAAAATTGAGTTTACACAAAAATCACTACCAGATTTCTGGATAGCCTTGTGTGCAGAGTATCCTGCTTTAGCAGATCGCGCTTTGAAAACATTACTGCCCTTCTCGACAACATACCTGTGTGAAAGTGGGTTTTCTGCACCAGCATAAAGAACAAATATTGACACAGACTCTGCATAGAGAATATTTTAAGATTAAAACTGTCTCTGATACAACCAAACATCCCAGAGTTTTGCAAGTCATTTCAAGCACATCCATCTCATTAAATGGTGAGTAATTTAAAAAAAAATATATGATTTGTATACTAAAGTTGTGTTTGATCAAATAAGTTAATTTTATGAAGGTACATGTGTTTAAATGTACAGTACGTTTAAAAAAAATCAAGACCACAATTATAAGAGAGAGTGAGTGTGTGTGTGTGTTCGGCTTCCAGGGGTACGCAGAATGAGGCTAAATCCCTGGGGGGTACGTCTCTGTAAAAAGTTTGGGAACCACTGTTCTAAGGAAACCAGCAGGAATGAATTGCATAGTTTAAGTCTATAATCATAGTGTATAATCAGTGCATAGACAAAGTTCTTTGTTCGAATAAAAATGCAACTGAAACAGGAAATGTAAAGGCACATATGTACAGTATCTAAGCCCATTAAACACATAAATGCATTTCTACATAATTTTTTTGTCCAAAATTGAATTGAATTGAATTGAATTGAATCTATGCCTGGGATTAAAACAGGCAAACATAATTAGTTATAATAAAATCTTTAATCGAGTCTGTGATCGAGGGTCTATAATGATAAATAATGATAAACATGCTACAGACAAAGCTAAGACAGAGTGCAGGATTATTGAAGTCCGTGAACATGAATCAGAAATGATTGACACACACACAGGGGATCACCAGAATGAGAGTAACTGAATCCTTAACTTGAAGAAGTAGATATTGGAGAGTATCGAAATGCTCCGGAGCAAAGACGAAGGAAGGGTAGCCGTGAGAGGGATGAATGAGAACAGGAGTTGTGGAAGTTGTGAATTGGGATGAATGAGAACACTAGCTTTGGTGAAGGCTTTGTTCAGCTCTTCGAAGGACTTTGTAGCTAAGGGAGACCAGGACAGGGACTTCGGTTTGCCTCGGAAAAGTGAAGTGAGGGGTGTGACTATGAGGCTGAAGTCTGTAGAAATTAGCAAATCCCAGGAAGTGTTGAATCTCCTTGATGGTGCAGGGAATTGGCCAATTCTGGATGGCTTTCACCTTCCCCTCGTCCATAGAAATTCCGGTAGCTGATACATTATACCCTAGAAAGGCAATTCTCTGTCGAACCAGAGAAGGGCGTTGGGCTGGCCATGGGGGATGCGGCTACGGTGGCAGAGGAAGACAGGTGACAGGTGTGGTGGGGCTGGATTGTAGCGATGAGCAAACAGAGTGGAAATTTATTGAAGTCCGTGAACATAATCAGAAATGAATGACACCAAGCACCAAACAGTTGCAGCACACGCAAACACACACACAGTGGATATCACCGGGATCTGAGTAACTGAATCCTTAACTTGAGGAAGTAGTTCTTTGGCACCAGGACCTGGGAGAGAGGGGAGAGAGACAGGTGAGTTGTAGGGCTTGAAGTGAGATACATGAAAGACTGAGTGCTAGTAAGTTTGATTTTAAATGCCACCGGATTGATCTCCTTTATGATTTTGAAGGGTTCGATGTACCGGGGACTCAGCTTTTTGCAGGGAAGCGTGGGACTGGTGTTCCTAGTGGACAACAGTATCTTCTGCCCCACTTGGTACGATGGCGTGGATGAACGATGAATATCTGCTGCCCTCTTGTGTCTTCTAACAGCTCCCTGCAAATGATGGTATGCGAGTCCCATACCCTCTCACGGAAACGGTAATCGACTGATTGGACATCCAAAGGTTCATCCGATAAGGGACAGAAAGTGGCTGGTAGCTGAATACACACTGAAATGGCATTAAGCCAGTAGTTTGTTGCCTCAGGGAGTTCTGTGCATACTCGGCCCATGGAAGAAATTGACCCCAGGTGTTCTGGTGGAGCTGACAGAATGCTCGGAGGAATTTACTGATGTCTTGGATCTTCCTCTCGGTCTGACCACTGATTGAGGATGATATCCGCAGCAGAGGCTTATGGCCACACCTAGTCGCTGGAAGAAAGACCTCCAGACTCTGGAGGTGAATTGGGTACCACAATCGGAGACAATGTCTTCAGGAATTCCAAAATCGCTGAATACATGCTTGAAGAAGAGTTCTGCAGTTTCCATGGCAGTGGGGAGGGCTTTGAGGGGGATTAGCTTAAGGGATTTAGAGAAATGGTCGGCCACATGAGGATGCAGGTCTTGCCCTCAGAGGCAGGCAGATCTGTGGCGAAGTCAACCCCTAAGTGTGACCATGGACAGTTGGGAATGGGAAGAGGATGAAGTTTTCCCATGGGCAGATGTTGAGCAGTTTTGGTGGTGGCACGGACTAAGCATCCTAAAACAAACTTTCTGACATCTTGGGCCATCTCGGGCCACTAGAACTTCCCCTGAAGGAGTGAGAGGGTTCAACTGATACCAGGGTGACTAGTACCAACAGAGGTATGTATTTGGTTGATGAGGGGCATGCATTGAGATAAAGGTATGAACTGAACATTGGGTGGACATTCCGGTGGAGGATGGACAGAACTTTCCACTTCAGGTACCCACTGGAAGAATGTTCTCAGGCTGCTTAGATTCCTCATCAAGCATAAGGATGTGTGGTAAAGGATCAGCTTTCTTGTTCTTCACTCCTGGAGGGAAGGTGATGGTGAAGCGAGTAAAGAACAAGGCCCAGCGAGCTTGGTGAGGATTCAATCTCTTAGCATCTCGGAGATGTAAATTCTTATGATTCACTGAAAATGAGGATTGGGTGCCCTCTAACCAGTGTCTCCATTCTTCCAGGGCAAGTTTTATGTCTAGAAGTTCGCGGTTACCTATGTCATAATTGACCTCTGCCAGGGTGAACTTATGAGAGAAGAAGGGGCATGGATGGAGTACATGGGTCTTACTGTGGGGTTGTGAGAGGACTGCCCCGACAGCTGCAGTGGAGGCGTCTACTTCTACGATGAAGGGAAGTTATGGATTGGGATGAATGAGAACAGGAGCTTTGGTGAAGGCTTTTTCAGCTCTTCGGAGGACTTTGTAGCTAAGGGATACCAGGACAGGGACTTCGGTTTACCTCGAAAAAGTGAAGTGAGGGGTGTGACTATGAGGCTGAAGTTGTGGATAAAACGTCTGTAGAAATTAGCAAATTTCAGGAATTCAATTCAATTCAAGTTTATTTGTATAGCGCTTTTTACAATAGACATTGTCTCAAAGCAGCTTTACAGAACATAAACATAGAGCAGAAGGTAAACATAATTAATGATGAAGGAATTAACGAATAATAAAAGAAATAAGAATTAACAGAATAAAAATTCTAGATTATTATTAGATGTATATAGTTCACAGTGTGTATGTATTTATTCCCCTATGAGCAAGTCTGAGGTGACTCAGGCAGCAGTGGCAAGGAAAAACTCCCTTGGTAAAGGAAGAAACCTTGAGAGGAACCGGACTCAAGGGGGAACCCATCCTCATATGGGTGACACTGGGGGTGTGATTGTAATATACAGTCAGTTAAATGTGTATTGGTGTAAGGTTCAAGGACTTCTGATCTCCTGAGTACCACAGAGTCTAACTGGAGATGTCTCAGGATTCTTAGAGTTCTTAGAGTCGGCCTCGGCTCAGTGGACGTCCAAAGGCTTCGTCCCACAGAGGACGTTGGGAGCTGGTACAGTGTCTGGATGCCTCGGGATAGGTACAAAGAGAGAAGCAGTGGAAAGGGATTAACATATCTGCTGTTCATAAAAATGTGCTGGTCTGATGTACTGGTGCATGATATTATGGGATGTATTATGTGTACGCCTGACTAAAGAGATGAGTTTTTAATCTACATTTAAACTGGGAAAGTGTGTCTGCGCCTCGAACACTATCAGGAAGACTATTCCAAAGTTTGGGAGCTAAGCTTAGGAAGTGTTGAAGCTCCTGGATGGTGCAGGGAATTGGCCAATTCTGGATGGCTTTCACCTTCCCCTTGTCCATAGAAATTCTGGTAGCTGATACATTATACCCTAGAAAGGCAATTCTCCGCCGAACCAGAGAAGGGCGCCAGGCTGACCATGGGGTATGCGACCACAGTGGCAGAGGAAGACAGGTGACAGGTGTGGTGGTGCTGGATTGTAGCGATTAGCAAAGAAGGTCCACTAGTTTGTAAATGGGATCCAATGCTGGAACGTTCATCGTCCTTCCGGTATTGGGTCTGGTCTTCTGTAATGATAAACATGCTACAGACAAAGGTAAGCAAAAAACAGAGTGGAGATTATTTATTATAGCTGCATCATTATTAAGCTTGGCTTGGATGATTGCCCAGAAGGAAGAGAATTTATCTTATCTATCAAGATGCTCAGTGTCATTATAGTTGTTATGGATGAAGCACCTGCCTCGCCTCCCGACCGCCACCAGAGGGAACCTTCTCCCACAAACCACCGCTCCTGTCATGATTACACCACCAGCTGCTTTCAATCACCTGCTTCCTATAAAGCATGAACTTGAACTTCCTTTCTCTGTGAGGTCCGGATTTGCCTCTGCTATCGGTCTGAGCGTTTTTCTGTCTGTGTATTCCTGGTTTTTGACTCTGTTTTGATTTTGCTCCATTCTATAATTGTATGCCGCCTGCCACGATCTCGTGCTTGCATTACTGTTTCTGATTTTTGCCTCATCTTCGATATTGTGTTTCCTGATTCTGACCTAAGTCTGTTGTACCTTGAGCTTGAATTAAAGAGTGTGCAAATGGATCCTCCGTCTCACGACCTGTCATTACAATAGTCATTATGTTTTATTACATATTACAGAGAATTTTTAAAGGTGTAAAATTATAAAGTTGCAGCAAGAATGTAAAGGATATGAATATATATTAAAGGTTTAATGAAATGCAGGTTGCAAACATTTGAATAGCTGTTTTTGTCAGAATAAATAATTTAATGCATAATCTACATTTTCATCTGTTTCTACAATATGAAGAGCTGTTCATTACTTCCAGATTCACTATCACAGCTTTTTCATTCAGGTCTATGAACATGAGTTCCGTGACAGTTTTGTTTACATCTGAGATTTATTTGTTATAATAAATACAAGATTGAAGATCACAGACTTGATATTTTATGGCCAATAAAATTAATCCACAGTCCTGTGAAAAAGAAAACATACCCTTCTTCATTTCCCTGTTTTTATTTATCAGGGTCTAAATAACAGCTTGGTGGACTTAACAAGGTTCAATAAACAAACAAATTACTCCAGGGGCCTGTTTCAGAAAGCAGGTTAAGTGAAAACTTTTGTTTGTTAACCCTGAAATGAGGGGAAACTCTGGGTTTTCCGTTTCAGAAAGGGAGATATGTTAAACCCGAGAAAGCAGGTTAAGTCAAGCCCGTTTCTGAAGGAGAGGTAACTTATAATCAGAGTCAGTTACCATAGTAACTTAATCTGTGAACCAGGTTTTCTTTGGTAAACTCGGAGTTTCCGTCGGCCTCCTTCCCTTTTTTAAAGAGGAAGCGATGTTTAAACACCTCATTCATTGCACACATTTCAGTTACGCAGAGAGAATTAAAGGGAATGAAATAGCCTTTTACAGATGATCCTGTTGATGAAGAGGATTTATTAATTTGTAGGGAGTTACATTTACATCGGGAGAAGATTTTGAGGCCCAGAGTGGATTTTTTGTCATATCCCTGTGCATTTTTATTTGAGCGGTACCGTTTTTCTTTACAGTCACTAAAATACATCCATAATCTCATTCATCCTTACATCAGAAACATCAGCCATCGCCGCCGTGTTCTTACATCCGAGCAGATGCTTTCCATTGCCTTACGTTTCTTTGCAAATAGTAGTTTTCTGTTGAACATCGGGAATGCAGAACATATTAGTAAGGCTAATTAATCATGATATCCACCACCACCACAAAACAAAAAAGGAAAATGAATAATCACAAAATCACAAAAACTTATATGGTGGTCTTTATTTCCAAAAAAAAAAAAGTTAGATTTTAATTTAGTTTCAATACTTCCTAGACCATACACTCACCTTTTTCTTTTGTTTCAGAATCTCGATTTCCAGATCTGCCTTTCGGATCTGGCGGACCAAGTATACTAGTTCTTTGCTGCTTTTTTCTATTTTTTTAATACGTTTGTATAACTCTTTAACTGGCAACTGAAAATACAGTAGATTAGAGTTACATAATGTAGTTCTAAAATTCTACAGAATTAAACTGTGGCATTTACTGTACCTCACTGAACTGTGTTCATCTGTGCACCAGAAGTTTATGGACCTTCCTCCTGCTGTTCCTCTACACTCTGTAGGCCTCTCTGTTGCAGCAGAAGAGATAATCCTGTGAAGATGAGCGTTTCATAAAGTACACTTTATAATACTATTTGTCATAATTTTTGGTGTATTGAGTAGGCTACTTACAACTACCTGGTGTTCTGTTGAGACAGGAGGCTCCAAGAGACGGATATTACCATGCGAATCTGTTGGGACCAATGAAAAACCCAACCCAAAGTAATATAAATGGAACATCACAAAAGGTCTATATAAAAAATAACACGTTAAACACTACTGACAGATCTCAGTAAAACTGCAGGTAGTGATAAAGAAATCAAACACTGTTTTTTATGATTCATTATTACCTCTGTTTGAGTAACTAATAACATGAAAGTAGTTAAAAAAAAGAATTTACAACAGCATTTATTGAAATTCTCAACGTTTCAAATATTCACATTAAGAAATCATGAGATCTCAGTTCAGAACGAGCTCTTATATGAAACGTCCCTTAAAATGTTTACTAACAGTTCATATAAATAGTCTGTAATCCACCTGAATTGCCAAAGTTCACTGTTTATCAGTTCAGTCATATAAAATATTGGACAAAAGAGACAAAAACACCAGTGGGCAGAGAGATGACCCTGATGTAGACCTAAGAGGCCAAGTGCCACCCACTATACTTTTGGTTAGTTTAGATTAGGGTGTGCAACTAGATTTTCTTGCTGTCAATTTGTTTAGCTAAAAAAAAAACAGACAACACTAGGTTTTTAATTCTGTTCATTACTTTTCACTGTCCGTGTTCTCCTACCTTTCTGAGTCTAGCTCCCCTGTCCCTTTGTGTCCCGAGTCCTCATGTTCTCGTTTGGATCATTAAAGCAATAATCTGTCTATAGCTGCTTCTCCCCCTCCTAAATTTTTATGATTTTCACCTCTTATTTTAATAGATATATCAGTACATATAACTAATTGTGTATTAATAGTGTCCACTTTCAGTAAATGATACTAATACAAATTCTATGTAATAGAGCATGGTGATTAGTCTGGGGAAGGAACAGATTTATCATTTGTCCTTTACCTGGCCTATACTCAGGAGGGCTGCTTCTTTAGTGTCTTTTCATATAGTGAAATGTAGTAAAGTCCTTTGGAGTTTTTCTTTTTGTTGTTGTTGTTTTTTTCACCATTAAAATTAGCATGAAGCATCATAGTGTCTGTTCTTGATTATATTTAATAAAAATCACATTCAATAACCAATAAACAAATATATTGAATGTTATGACAGTCACTATAACTCTAATGTATAACATTTTTAAATGCTGTCTATGTTCAGTGGAACATTCTTGCTGGGTTTAATTCTGATGTAAGAAAACACTTTCTTATAAGTCAACAATATATGATTTTGTCTTAAAAGTTTTATTCTGTTCTTCAGATCAACCAGAAACTGAAGGATCATTTGAAGACAGAGAAAATCACAGGGAAATGGTGCAAACAACCAGATGGAGTTGTGTTTCACAAGCTGAAAGAAGGAAATAATATTCCAGATGTAAATAAAGCTCTGAGCTGTCAATCTGAATTTTTAAGTTATCTTTAGGTTGATGCTAACAACTGCTTAGCTGTTATATTTATATTATAGTTATATTAGCATAATAATTATATGATGTTAAATGTATTTTTATAAGTCTTTAGAAAACATCTTGTGAACAGATGTAATCGGTTCTTTTTCACATTATTTTATAATTTTATTTGTATATTTTTGTGATACTTTGGCACTGATAATATTCATCTATTTATCAAGATTATGACTTTCATTTTTAACTTAAAAATGTACTACTTTAATTCCTATCTGTTTGTGTCCTTGTCCCTGTAGTGTTTCCCCCTCATTTTAAATAATAATAATAAAACATAATTGTGACTTTATATCTCAGAAGGAATTTTCCTTGCGCAGACATCCACTAGATGGCGACATCTGACCGCAGTATGTGAACCACACAATGTGCCGCATCTGTTACTGCGCTCTTTTGAGCCTATAGCAGCATCTCGGGCCACAGGCAGAGTACAACCACACACACACACACACACACACACACACACACACACACACACACACACACACACACACACACACACACACACACACACACACACACACACACATACACTGTAGGTAGGAACTGGTGTACCAGAAGCTCTTACACAAAGACAATGCATTATTTAATATATTATATTATATTGTCCAGTATATTTACATATATGTCTGCTTTGTAATATATTTGTTGTTTATTTTGTTTCAGAATGGAAGACCTTATTTGTTTTCTGAGAGAGAGAGAGAGAGAGAGAGAGAGAGAGAGAGAGAGAGAGAGAGAGAGAGAGAGAGAGAGAGAGATCCTGGGGCCCGTTTCAATAAGGTGGTTCAACCAACTCTGAGTTTAAACTTGAACTCTGAGTTGATGAACCCTGAGATCTGAAACTGAAAGTTTTCGGTTACAGAACAGCTGAAATGAGCTACTTTTACCAACTCTAAATTGACTGACTCTTAGTTAAGTTAAGCCATTATCAATAGAATGCAGATATACAGTAACGAGTCACCATGGCAGGCAGGTCTGCATATTTCTCACCAGCAGAACTGGAAGTACTTATGCAAGCATATGGAGAATTTGAACACGTATTAAAAAAATAACTTTCTAAAAATAAAACCCTATATACCTTCAAAAGGTATATTTTAATGTAAACTTCTCCCTCTAGTTACACACTGTTCAATTCAAGTATAATTCATGCAATTGTATTTAATAATTAAGAACTATTTTAAAGTACATTCCCAACTGTTATAATCAGCGGTGAAACTGGAAGAACAGTATTTTATTAAACCTATCAATTTCATTTTTTTAATTAAATTTACTGCTGCTATATATTGTACAAAAAGCATAATATTGCACAATATTGTTATTTGCACACTTTATGTACATAACTGACCAGTCATATTCTATATTCATATTTAATACTCATTCTGTCTTCATTGTCTCTCATCGTATCTCATCGTCTGCATTATCTTGTGTAGTTTGTATAGTATAGTGATATTTACTACTTTTGAGAGTCACAAACAGCTGGAACCAAATACACTTGGCCAATAAAACTGGTTCTGATTCTGATAACACACATTTGTTCTCTTGTTCATAATTACAATGTCAGACTGTAGCCGCTAGGTGGGTGTTACTCATTCTCGTGCAGTTCACTTGCACAGCAACACCATGTCTGAACCAGCGAAGACCAGCCAAGATAACAGCATGTAAAGGCCTGAAGCAGGTGCATTCTGGTCCCGGTATCTCCTCTAAGGCCATGGGCATCACGGACTCGTTCGTCGACGACATTGTTGAGCGCATCGCCCTTGAGTCTTCTTGTCCGCCTCGCCACAACAACCCCGCCACCTATAAGGACATCCAGACTGCCGTGCGTCTGTTGCTTCTCGGAGAGTTGAGGGTCGCCCTGGCAGCTCAGCAGCAGGAGCCGCTGCCACAGAATTTCACTTCCTCTGCTCCACTTGCCGCTGATTGCTCCAGGACTCAAGTCTGTCTTAATTTATGTAGAAGTATAGAAATTTCTATTGTGCTTCATGACTGTATTTGCAGACTTTGACATTTTATGATATATGTGCATTAAGGAAAATATTTAGTTTTTACACTGTGTTCTGCAGTTCTCTAATAAATGGGTATTTCATACTATTCTGTATGACATGTAGTCGCGCCATCTCCTCCTGCGTTCCCGTTGTGGACAATGTGACTGTAAGGCAGCGCTGATTATTCATTCATTCATTCATTCATTCATTCATTCATTCATTCATTCATTCATTCAATCATTCATCTTCTACCGCTTATCCGAACTACTCGGGTCACGGGGAGCCTGTGCCTATGTGCCTATCCTCAGGCGTCATTGGGCATCAAGGAAGGATGCACCCTGGACGGAGTAGCGCTGATTATTATTATTATTATTATTATTATTATTATTATTATTATTATTATTTATTTTTTTAATACATTTTGAATTACGTTTGGATTATACTAGATGTATATAGCCTAAAACAATCGACAAATAACACTGTTGGATTTAATCTTCATGATAATGTGGATATAATGTATGAAATGGAGTGAAAATTTAATGTCATTAATTTTTATAATCGTTCTTCTCACATGAATTTTCTACAATCTAACTTCAGTTCACGACCTCACCATCTGTGTCGCCAATTCCCTTTTGTCTCCAGATTGTGCGTACGCACGTCTCAAAGTTTGCTTATAGGTGCGCACATTTTCCCGTCAAGTTTGTTTTTTATAGATCACAACCTTGGCGCGAAAACCGGCGTACGCACGTTTCCAGCCCCGTTTTGTGCGTACGCACGCTTTATAAATGAGACCCCAGGTGAGTAAACACTCAATTACTGTGACTGTCCTTAAACTTTAATAATATATCTGTGATTCACATCAGATTCAATAGTTCATTAAGTCACTGTAAGTTTCCAACTTTGGCAAAAGTTTGTGAGAGGCGCATGAGTTTGTTGGTCAGCATTCCACTTCTCCCCAGCAGCATTCCTGTGTGTGTGTGTGTGTGTGTGTGTGTGTGTGTGTGTGTGTGTGTGTGTGTGTGTGTGTGTGTGTGTGTGTGTGTGTGTGTGTGTGTGTGTGTAATTTTATTTTGCAGATTTTGTTTACAATTTGTAAGTAATATAACTAATCTATAGCACATGTAAATGTATGCCCATATGCTTTTATTTAGATACTGATGCCAGTTTATTGTCAAATTATTTACTATTAATTTATTATTTTAGAATTTTCTAAGTATTTTATTATTGTTATCCATTTTATAATATTTATTTGTATTGTTTCAATTTCAAATCGTGTACTGTAATAAAAGTTAAAGTGTGTGTGTGTGTGTGGGGGGGGGGGGGGTGTTTCATCCTAGCTAGAACTACCACTGGGACTAAGTTCAGCACAGGTCACAATTAATTAAAAGCTCTCAGCCCAAGAAAAAATATAGAAATCAGCTAAAACAAAACCACAGATGGCCACCAGTTAGCTAAATTGTAAGGACAAGTGGCATGGAGATGAAAGTGCTGTCAGTGGAATCAAGATTACAGCATTCACAATGCAAACCTTCAGAAAAGGAAACCAAAGCATAAAGTGAACAAACCACCACATAATCTCAGCCACAGTCTCTGTCATAACGTATGACAAACAAACATACAAATATGTTACCTGACAGTATCTCATAGAACCTAATTATAGTTTCAGTTATTTTAATTAGCACCTTCATTTGGAATTGAATCATTCAATACATTCAGTAACCAGTTTTCCTACATATTTCTAAGTCCTTCCCATATGCTTTTCTTCATAATATTTATTTAGTGTTAAATTAAATCAAGTGGCAGATAGAAGCAAACAGCAGAAAGCACAGATGCATGAGGTAAATATATTTAAATAGAACGCTTCACAAATATTCCATCATATATGACTCATTTGACTATAGAAACATTTAATATTAGTTAGCTTTATTATGTTTTAAAATTGATATAAATATCTTAATCACACTTTCTGTGTATTCTACCAGAGCAATGTTTCGACTTCTGCTGCTTTTGGGTGAGTGTTATGTGTGTGTTATAAAAGATATCTAATTGCTATCATGTGTATATTTCTATATACAATATAATGATGATGATTAGTTTATTTATGTAAATGAAAAGACATTTTAATGAAATGATGAAAAGAGCACATTGTACCATTACAGAAGGTTATTTCAAGCTTATTGGCTTATTGAGTTTACCAGTCATTTTTAATCAGGGTGTGATCCTTTATCCAACTCACTGATTTTTTATTTATTTATTTTTTTCTAACCTGTTACTGTCAGATCTTTAAAAGTTGCATTGTGTAAATACAGATGGATAAAACAAAATTTGTGTTTGTCATCATTTCATGTTGCAAAGCTAAAAATTGGGATTGTTTTGAAAGGGGTGATTATTTTGAATACCCACTGTATATGCATTAGTCTTATGTGATAACTTACAGATCAATAAATCCATCTTAAATCACTAGCAAGACAAAGAATAAATTTATCTTAATTTAATTCTATATTTAATTGCACATGTAAATTAGTTCACTTTATTTTTGATCTTAGTAAATCAGAGCTTCAGTGACCTCAAGTTATATTCATCATGTAACAACTGGTTTTATGTTTTTTTTTAGGGTTTTTCAGCCTTGGTGTCTGTCTTCCTCGTCAGTATCACTTTATTAATGAGAATAAGACCTGGTCTGAAGCACAGAGATACTGCAGAGAGAATTATGTTGATTTAGCCTCTATTAATAACACTGAAGAGGACTTGGCCCTTACAAACATAACAGACATCTGGAACAGCAGGCGAACCTGGATTGGACTGTATGATGATCTGAACAGCTGGAAATGGTCTCTGGATGATGATTCTTTCTACACGGAGGGAGAGAGAAGCTTTAGAAACTGGCTTATACAGAAGCCAAGAGGCTGGTATGCAATGATTATGTGTGTGTGTGTATCTACTTATGATGGAGCTTGGTGGGAGATACCTTGTTCCACAATGATTCATTTCATGTGCTTTGATGGTGAGTAAAGCAGATTTGAATATGCTTTATGAAGAAACACAAGTTAGCTTTATATTCAGTACATATTTTCTGTAAAAGTACAGGTTCCCTATATTTCTACTGTCTCTTTTAGGCAGAGTGAATGCCAGTAAAATATATGTCCTGGTCAATCAGCACAAGAATTGGACTGAAGCTCAGAGATACTGCAGAGAACATCACACAGACCTGGCCATCGTGAGAAATGAGACTGAGAACCAGGAGATTAAATCAATGTATAATAAAACATATCATACCATTTTTTGGATCGGCCTGTACAGAACCAGGTCTTGGTCAGATAAAAGCAACTCTTCATTCAGCAACTGGAAACCTGGACAACCAGATGGTTATGGACAGACTAAAACCTGTACTGCTGTGTCATTTAATGATTCTGGGAATTGGACAGATGAAAATTGTAGCCATGCTTTTCCATTCCTTTGTTACAGCAGTGAGTAGATTTCTGTATTGAATTTATCTATAATGGGAATTTTCAGTAGAAAGTAAGCACAGTAACCAACATTTGTGTTATCCCACTCTAGCAATGTCATCAGTACCCTCTCATCAGTATCACTTTGTGAATGAGAATAAGACCTGGACTGAAGCACAGAGATACTGCAGAGAGAATTACACTGACCTGGCTACTATTGATAACATGGAGGAAATGAACACACTCCTTAACACAGTAAATGGCAGCTACTCAGGTTTAGCCTGGATTGGACTGTATGGTGATGAGGACAGCTGGAGATGGTCTCTGGATGATGATGCTTTCTACCAGAAGGGAGAGAGAGACTTCAGAGGATGGTACCATCAAAATGATAACTATTTTGGAAATGAGCTGTGTGTTTACATTATATCTGATGGAACCTGGTTTGATGGAGACTGCAGAGCACATTTAACATTTATTTGTTATAATGGTGAGAAAATGAAATCAATTTATGAGAATAGATTTTGGTTTAAGTGTTACTGAGCACATTTATTGGCTTTTCTTATCAGGAAACAATGGAACAGAAAATTACACATGGATAAACCAGCCAATGACTTGGACGAAAGCTCAGCATTATTGCAGAGAGCATTATACTGACTTGGCCAGTGTGAGAAATCAAACAGATAATCAAAGAATCTTAAACCTTACATTTGGCACTGTGGCTTGGATTGGTTTATACAGGACCAGACTCTGGTCAGACAAACAGGTATCCACATATGAAAATTGGAGACCAGCCACCTATCAACAGCCAGACAATGGTATTAATAATCCCTGGGAAGCCGGAAATCAGCACTGCACTGCTGTCTCATTCAGAGACTCAGGTCATTGGACAGATGAGGACTGCTTATCCACCTTCCCTTTTATCTGCTATAACAGTGAGTTCATCTAATCAGACTTTTTTTTTTATTATTGCACAATATGAATCTTTATCCACTTGAACTATATAAATATCACAAACATTTTTTTTAATCATTTTCTACATTAACATTTATATTTTTGGTAATTCACAATTTTTACAAAAAAAAGGTTGTTTGTCTGCAAAAAAAATATATTGTGGTGTTTTTCCTTTAAAGAATTCTGCACAGGATCATCATGCACCTACCATCAGTATCACTTTGTTAATGAAAATAAGACCTGGACTGAAGCACAGAGATACTGCAGAGAGAATTACACTGACCTGGCAACCATTAATAACATGGAGGAAATGAACACACTCATTAACACAATAAATGGAATCTACTCAGGTTTAGCCTGGATTGGACTGTATGATGATCTGAACAGCTGGAAATGGTCTCTGGATGATGATGCTTTCTACAATAACGGAAAAATAAACTTTAGTAATTGGGATATATACAAACCACGCTTCTGGAATGGAAACAATTTATGTGTATATTTTGATTATTCTTCTCTTTGGTGGGTGGATATATGTTCTACACCACTTCCATTCATTTGTTTTGATGGTGAGTGCCACAGTTTATATATATGTTTATATATATATATATATATATATATATATATATATATATATATATATATATATATATATATATATATATATTCGACACAATTCCACTTTCTTCTCTTTTAGGCAGAGTGAATGCCAGTGAGAGATATGTCCCGGTTTATCAGAACATGAACTGGACTGAAGCTCAAAGATACTGCAGAGAACATTACACAGACCTGGCCATTGTGAGGAACGAGACTGAGAACCAGAAGATAGGATCATTATTAGCTAATAATGAGGATGATTATCATTATACCTCCGGTCATTACTATTACTATAACGGTCAGTACAGTAATTATTACGCTTTTTGGATCGGCCTGTACAGAACCAATTTTTGGTCGGATCAAAGCAACTCTTCTTTTACCAACTGGAAACCTGGACCATCAGATAATTATGGACAAACTGTATCCTGTACTGCTGTGTCATTTAATGATGATTATTATTATGGGAAATGGACAGATGAAAACTGTGGTCAAGCTTTTCCATTCCTCTGTTACAGCAGTGAGTGAAGAACAGAGATTTCTATATTATCTTTAGTGGCAATTTTTAGTAGAATTTCTTGCTCTTAATGAACACAAACAAATATCATTTTTCAAAAACATGAGCACAGTAACCAACATTTGTGTTATTCTACTCTAGCAATGCCCTCAAGCTCCTCTCATCAGTATCACTTTGTTAATGAGAATAAGACCTGGACTGAAGCACAGAGATACTGCAGAGAGAATTACACTGACCTGGCTACTATTGATAACATGGAGGAAATGAACACACTCCTTAACACAGTAAATGGCAGCTACTCTGGTTTAGCCTGGATTGGAATGTATGTTGATATGGACAGCTGGAGATGGTCTCTGGATGATGATGCTTTCTACCAGAAGGGAGAGAGAGACTTCAGAGGATGGTCCCATCAACCTAATAATTACAATGGAAATGAGATGTGTGTAATCATGGATTATGGTGGGGTGTGGTTTGACAGGCCTTGTACTGACAGAAATTCATTTGTTTGCTATAATGGTAAGCTCTGCCAGGCAAATGAAACATTAATTTAATCTGCGTTTTATGTACTAAAAACAATGTTTAAAAAACAGCTTTTGTGTGTAACTTTATAATTCTCTCAATAATAGGTATGAACAACACATATGTAATGTTTTATGATCAGAAGACTTGGGAAGAAGCTCAGAACCTTTGCAGAATGAGATACACAGACCTGGCCAGTGTGAGAAATCAGACCGAACTTCAGCAAATACTGAGCATCACAAACAGCTATGGCGTATGGATAGGTCTGTATAGGAACCGGTTATGGTCAGATCAGAGCAACTCAACCTTTACATATTGGATACCAATGAATCCAGAACCAACACCAGAACCTGATAATGGTTGGTATTCAACTGGAGAAATTGGAAATCAACACTGTACAGCTTTGGATCATCTTGGCCGATGGACAGATGAAAACTGTTTTGCCAGATTCCCTTTTATCTGCTACACTAGTGAGTTGATCTCCATTTTAAATTATTTTAAAAAATAATACATAAAAATAGTAATACTAATCCAATATATTAGACTAATATAAGAATAAATCTACTAGAAGCTGGATGTCTAAATATGATTATGAATGTTAGCGATAGCAATGTTTGCAGCTGGAATAAGATTACCAGATGTTTTCTAATCCTAACATGTGTTCCTTATGCTCTGGCAGCATTCACTCCAGGTAAGCAAAAACACTACTTATGTGTAGATGAAAAATTAATAGAGATATCTATTATATCTTAATTTACTAAGTGAATACTTATTGAAGTTTTGTTTACCTTTTTTATTGGTTATAATTAACAATTTTATAAAGGTGCTGTGATGGGATTGCGAATGAAAGTCACTGCTAATGAAAATCTGTTAAACTCTCAAATTAAAAAGCTGGTGCTGATTGAAGTAAGTTAACATTCCTATAATGTCTTCCTTTATCTGTCCATTTAATGTATATTAATACCATTTATTAAATTGAGTTTATTTTGTAGATAATGTGTAAAAATGTATTTAGCAATAAAAATACTGTTGTCCAAAATGATTATACATTAAAGCATTATAAATTCATAATGGATGAGATGTGGCTTAAAGGATTTTACAGTATTTACTGCAGTCATATAATTATTTCATATTTCTGTCAGCTTCAACAAGAATTGAGCAAACTGGGACTTTCAAGCAACTACACTGTGAATGTGAGAAACATCCATAAGCTCGGTCCATGAAGGAAAAAGTCTACATTCAGGTTCAAAATATAACAGGAAAATTCCAGGTTTTGTGGTGATTTATCTTTTATTTACTCATTTACTCAGATATCTTTCTCTTCCAGAGCAGTTGGAAATTCTGTAGAGCTTTATTAAAACGAGTATATAGTTATATTTACAAACCTTGAAATGCATACTGTAATGTCTCATTATTAATAACAATGACTGTAATTATACTGATATGTGATCGAGCATGATTTCTTCAGTGTAATATTTTATTGGGTTTATTGCTTATTAATGGTATTCTTGAAATGAATTTTTAAATGAATAAAAGAATCACTGAACTTGCTTATGAAAAATATTGCTATGAGCTTTAAGGGATAATATGTGATTTTCATTTATTAATTGTTTTCAGTATTGGTTTCCATGTAGTTTTGGTTGTGCTGATTAAATATCAATCTAATAATAAACAATAAATGAAGGAATGTGTGAAATGTTTTGTGTTGGGTGAAAGTTATTCAAAGAGAAAAATATTTTTTATGTTGTTTGAAAATAAAGTATATGTTATTTTTTATAGAGAAACCAAGAAGGTCTGATAGATCCAGCTACTTATTGCTGTGGCTGTGAAGAACCACATTGTTTTGTTTAAACATCCTTTCAAAATAGCTTTATATAATAAAGATTATACAGGTCTCACAAAAGTCTCCATACATGAGGAAAGTTAACATTTGTTAGTAAAAGGTAACTGAACCTCCTCTACATGATTACCATTTTTTAAACACTCACATCTCTTACAGACCTATCGTAACTTTGGCTCCTTGTGAGATCTTCGGTATCCATCCATGACAATGATTTCTATAAATTCTTCCTTTAACAAAGGCATTCTTAAAGGATATCTGAAAAAAAAAATCTGTAATGTATATAGATTTTGAAAGACATTTTGCAGTGAAGTTCATTTCTCCCATATAAGGAGACTTTTGTGACACCCTGTATAATTAAGTGCATAATACTTTATCCATGAATGAACCAAAGAAAACGAAAGTAGTGTTCCAGTTAAAACTGAATAAACGTTTTCTTTACTTTTTAAGTACTTTTTTGGGTTTCACATATGATTTATATTATATAAATAGAATAGAAATTATCTTTTGCTTTGTTTGTGGAGACTAGTTTTATTTATGACCCACAAAGTTTGCCCATCGCTGTTATACATTTTAATTGATTAAATACATTTTCCCTCCCAGCAGATGGCGCTGAAGTCACAGCATTAACGTGAGTGAAACGCTCAGTAACTCAATATATAATAAATAAATAAATAAATAAATAAATAAATAAATAAATAAATAAATAAATAAATAAATAAATAAATAAGCAGAACCATGTCATAACCAACCACGGGACAATAAAATCCACTGGCATTTACCACAAGACACCTCAGCATTATTATGTTTAATTGTAAAACGTTGTACACGTTCAGGACCGCCGAATCAAACCGAACACACCTGTATTCTTACTGGGCAATACGAGAAGGATGGGCGGGTTTGCTGACAGTTTCCACCTCTTTTGGTGACAATAACGTCTGTAATGATACATTCAATGATACATGCTACATTCAGTAACCAGTTTTTCTACATATTTCTAAGTCCTTCACATATACTTTTCTTCCTAATCTTTATTTATTGTTGAAATTAAATCAAGTGGCAAACAGAAGCAAACAGCAGAAAGCACAGATCCATGAGGTAAATATATTTAAATAGAAAGCTTCACAAATATTCCACAACATGACTCTTTTACTATAAAAACATTTAATATTAGTTAGTTAATATTTTAAAATGTATATAAATATCTTAATCACACTTTCTGTGTATTCTACCAGAGCCATGTTTCCACTTCTGCTGCTTTTGTTTTGTGTTAGAAAATATATCTATTTGTTATTTTATATATATATATATATATATATATATATATATATATATATATATATATATATATATATATATATATATTTCTATATACATTATTATGATGATTTGTTTATTTATGTAAATGATAAGAAGTTTTAATTATTTAATTAGATGATGGAGTGTACATTGTACCATTACAGAATATTATTTTAAACTTATTGGCTTATTGAGTTTACCAGTCATTTTTAATAGGCAGTGATCCTTTATCCAACTCAGTGATTCTGATTTTTTATTTACATTTATTTTTTTTTGACCTGTTACTGTTAGATCTTTTGCTTGGATTTTACAAGTTGCAATGTGTACATACAGATCGATAAAATAAAAATTGTGTTTGTCATCATTTCATGTTGCAAAGCTACAAATTGTGATTGTTTTGAAAGGGGTGATTATTTTTTATACCCACTGTATATGCATCAGTCTTATGTGATAACTTACAGATAAAAAAATCCATCTTAAATCACTAGCAACATGTCCAATGAGTAGAAAGAAGAAATTTATCTAATTGCACATGTAAATTAGTTCATTTTATTTTTGATCTTAGTAAATCAGAGCTTCAGTGACCTCGAGTTACTTTCATTATGTAAAAACTGGTATTATTTATTTTACAGGGTTTTTCAGCCTTGGTGTCTGTCTTCCTCGTCAGTATCACTTCTTTAATGAGAATAAGACCTGGTCTGAAGCACAGAGATACTGCAGAGAGAATTATGTTGATTTAGCCTCTATTAATAACACTGAAGAGGACTTGGCCCTTACAAACATAATAGACATCAGGAACAGCAAGCGAACCTGGATTGGACTGTATGATGATCTGAACAGCTGGAAATGGTCTCTGGATGATGATTCTTTCTATAAGGAGGGAGAGAGAAGCTTTAGAAACTGGTATATACAGAAGCCACCATCAGGTTGATGGTACCATCAACCTGATAACTACAATGGAAACGAGATGTGTGTTTATATTACATCTGATGGAACCTGGTCTGATGGAAACCGTTACAATTATTTTCAATTTGTTTGCTATGATGGTGAGAATATATAATAAGTTTAACAAAGGATTAAACTGTCATATTTTTTGTTGTTGTTGTTTCACATTGATTAATCAGCCCATGTCTTGGACACAGGCTCAGCATTACTGCAGAGTGTATTATACAGACCTGGCCAGTGTGAGGAACCAAGCAGATAATTAACAAATCCTTAATCTCACAGGTGGCTTTAACACTTGGATTGAGTCTATACAGAACCAGACTCTGGTCAGACAAACAGGAATCTGTGTATGAAAACTGGAGACCAGCCACTCAGTTTATACCTGAACAGCCAGATAATGGTTATATGTTTATTGGGAATATGGTTTTCAGCCCTGCACTGCTGTATCTCTCACAGATTCAGGCTACTGGACAGATGAGAGCTGCATAACCACAATCCCTTTTTTCTGCTATGAGAATGAGTTCATTTAATCAGCCTTTGTTTATTGATTATTGCACAGTATGGAGATTCGTAACTTTCCAGAGAAAAACTTCAATTTATCTTTTGATTTTGATTATTTAGGATTTCACATCTTTTAACAAATCATAGGATGTTCAGTGTTTGAAAATTTAGAAGTATAAATTTGATATGTAAATAAATAAATTCATGTATATTTTGTTTTCTAAAACACTGCCTAAGCCTTAATACTTTGTCCCAAAAGCATATTTACAGCAGTGAAACATTATGGCCACTTGAAGTTTTTATTTTACATAATATTTAAATGTAAAACCTACATACACAATACTGACATTTTTATTAATCAGTAGATATTTTGTTGTTCTGTCTTTTAAAGAATCTTGCACAGCATCCTCATGTTCCCTCTACCAGTATCACTTTATTAATCAGAATAAGACCTGGATTGAAGCTCAGAGATACTGCCGAGACAAATACACTGACCTGGCCACCATTAACAGTATAGAAGATGTGACAAGACTCCTTAACACAGCCACAGCATATAACATCTACTCAGGTTTAGCCTGGATTGGACTGTATGATGATCTAAAGAGCTGGAAATGGTCTCTGGGTGATGATTCTTACTACACGAATGGAGAGAGAAACTTTAGAAACTAGTATATAAACAAACCAACGAACTGGAATGGGAATGGTTTATGTGTAGTTTTTTCGAGTTACTCTACACAATAGAGTGAGGAGTCTTGCGATCTTGAACTGTCATTTATTTGTTTTGATGGTAAGCAAAACAGCTATGTATTTTTTAATTATAGTTTTATCATAGTTAATATAAAATATAATAACCAATAGCTTTGGATTTAAAGCTAGATTTAGATCTAAACAATTACATACCACATATTCCATGTAAAAGTTTTTCAGTTATATATATTGCATTTATCTCTTTTAGGTAAAGTGAATGGCAGTGAAAGCTATGTTTTGGTTAAACAGAACATGAACTGGACTGAAGCTCAGAGATACTGCAGAGAACATTACACAGATCTGGTCAGCATTAGGAACGAGACAGAATTACAGGATCGGGTTATTATTAAGTCAATCTGATAATAATAATAATAATAATAATAATAATAATAATAATAATAATAATAATAATAATAATAATAACAACAACTAATTATTATTATTATTATTATTATTATTATTATTATTATTATTATTATTACCTTGTTTGGATCGGCCTGTACAAAACCAGGTCTTGGTCAGATCAAAGCAACTCTTCTTTCAGCAACTGGAAACCTGGACAACCAGATAATTATGCATAGAATGAATCCTGTACTGCTGTGTCATTTAATGATTCTGGGAAATGGACAGATGAAAATTGTAGTAAAGGTTTTCCATTCCTCTGTTACAGCAGTGAGTAAATTTTTGTTTGCTGCTTTAAAAGTTTTCGAATTATGATCTGAACATTGTCTGATCATAACACTAATATTAACATTATTATAATGTTATATATATTCAAACTGCTATAAATATTTAAGTGAACAAATGTTTATTACATTTTTGTTACCTTTTTTAGCAATGTCCTAAAATTTTCTCATCTATATCACTTTCTTAATGAGAATAAGACCTGGACTGAAGCACAGCGATACTGCAGAGAGAATTACACTGACCTAGCTACTATTGATAACATGGAGGAAATAAACACACTCCTTGACACAGTAAATGGCAGCTACTCAGGTTTAGCCTGGATTGAACTGTATGATGATGTGGACAGTTGGAGATGGTCTCTGGATGATGATGCCTTCTACCAGGGGGGAGAGTGAGAGACTTCAGAGGATGGTACCATCAACCTGATAACTATAATGGAAAAGAGCTTTGTGTTTCCATGAACAACAAAGGGGAATGGTTTGACAAGTCTTGTAATGACAGAAATCTATTTGTTTGTTATAATGGTAAGAATGATAAACTATGTGTGTGGGAAAATTTGTGCAGTGTTTAAAGTTGCTATTATAGCTGATATTGGCTTATGAATATTAATAATAACACATAATTTGCCTATAGGTGACTATCACGATGTTTTCAATCTTGGGTACAAACATATATGTTCAGATTTATAACAGCATGACCTGGGAAGACGCTCAGAGATTCTGCAGAGAAAATTACATAGACCTTGCCAGTGTGAGAAACGAGAATGAACTTAAGCAGATACTGAGTATCATGTATGGCTATGAGGTATGGATAGGTCTGTATAGGAACCGATTATGTATGTTTTAGGAATACTATGGGACTATTTAGCATTTAGTAATTCAATGCATTTATTACTGAGATTTATTGGTGCATTGATTAAAGTTTGACTAAATGAAATGCTAATAAAGAAACACTAAATAAAGGATTGTGTCAAGGATTGTTTTCAAACACAATGGATTTGAAATGAAATTTTAATTTACATCAAAACTTTAATCTACACTTAAAATACTGTCTCATATCCAGAGCCGATCCTGATCTCTCTGGGGCCCTAAGCAAAATTCTGCTAAGGGGCCCTCCTACCTGACCCCTTGAGCCATGTAAACCATTTACCACACATTCACACTTGACACCCCACTGCTCCCACTACAAACCTCCCTCATTTTAAAAAAGTTTAAAACAATACAATACAATACTGTATTGTAAAACATTACAGAATTGAATGAGGTATAAACAAATCTTTATTGATTGGAATATTTTGAATAGAATTTTGATTTGAATATTAGCAATTGAATTTAAAGTGAATAGTAACATTATCATAAATAAGCAGAGAATAATAAAATATAACAAAATTATTATATATATATATATATATATATATATATATATATATATATATATATATATATATATATATATATACCCCATATATTCACCCCACTGATGAATGATGATCTGCATCCCAGATCTGTTCACCAATCATCACTGCCTGAACTCACTCATGTTTTTGTAGCCAAATAAGTTCACTATAGCCATGTTCAAAAATTTATGAGCTATGTGCTACATGTGCTATGTCCTATGTGCTATGTTTTATGTGCTAAATGTGCTATGTGCTACATGTGCTATGTGCTATGTTTTACGTGCTAAATGTGCTATGTGCTACATGTGCTATGTGCTATGTTTTGCATGCTAAATGTGCTATGTGCTACATGTGCTATGCTCGAAGGAAGCTAAGATCATCAGAGAGAAAATGGAAAAAATCACAACTTGCAGATCTTGATTCTTACCGTGCACTCCTGGCCAAGTTCTCCACAGATGTGACTTCTGCCAAGACTTCCTTCTACAAGGAAAAGCTTAAAGCTTCGTCACAAGACCCTCAGAAGCACCACAACATCATCTCCTCTCTACTCAACCCGCCTGCTCCACCTTCTTCATCCTCCCTGACTGCAGAAGACTTTGTATCTTTCTACCATGAGAAGATTGAGGAAATCTGCTTGACCTTCACTTCTGCCCTGACTGCACTTACATCTTCACAGTATGGATTCCCCCACTCTTTCATTGTCACATTTCTCAACTGTAGAAGAAGAGATTTTACAACACATCTAGTCTTGCAATCCTACCACCTGCCCATTAGATCTACTCCTTTCCACTATGCTCCAGGCCATCTCGCAAGACTTTCTTCCCTTCATTGCCACTATCATCAATAGATCCATAGCATCTGGTCAGGTAACCAAGAGAGCGAGGGTTATTCCTATCCTAAAGAAACCTGCTCTGGATCCATCAGACATCAGTAACTACAGACCGGTATCACTTCTCACGTTTCTTTCAAAAATTCTTGAACGCATTGTCTATAATCAACTGTCTGTCTATCTCTCACAGAACAACCCTCGAGATCCCAAACAGTCTGGCTTTAAAGCAGCTCATTCCACAGAGACAGCCCTTTTTGGATGTCTTTGAGAAACTACATGCTGCTAGATCAGCCAAACTGTCATCCATCCTTATCTTCCTTTACCTTTCAGCAGCGTTTAATACGGTCAACCACAAGACTCTCTTGTCCACCCTCAGGAGTCTTGGGATTTGCGGATCAGCTTGGGAATGGTTCGCTTCCTACCTGGAAGGACGCTCATATCAGGTAACATGGAGGCGAGTGACATCTGCTCCACACAGACTCTCCACTGGTGTCCCACAGGGGTCAGTACGTGGTCCTCTTCTTTTCTCCCTGTATACTCACTTTCTTGGTGAAGTTATTTCCTCACATGGGATCTCTTACCACTGCTATGCTGGTGATACACAACTTATCTTCTCTTTCCCACCATCAGATACCACAGCTTCTGACCGGATCTCAGCATGTCTGGCAGAAATATCATCATGGATGACTGCTCATCATTTAAAGCACAATCTGAGCAAAACTGAGCTGCTGTTCATCCCAGTTGATTCATCCCCAGGTCATGACCTTGCTATATCCTTGCACAACAATCTGATCTCCCCTTCAGCCACAGCTCGCAATCTTGGGGTAACCATGGACAATCAACTGTCCTTTTCCTCTCATGTTGCTAATGTGACTCGCTCATGTCGCTTTCTTCTCTACAACATTAAAAGGATTTGGCCATTTTTGTCCACACAGGCTGCTCAGGTACTTGTTCAGTCTCTTTTCATTTCTAGACTGGATTACTGCAACACACTGCTGGCAGGTCTACCTATGAACACAATTCGTCCACTGCAAATGATCCATAAGGCAGCTCTGCATGGCTTGTTTTCAACCTGCCTAAGGTCTCGCATACCATCCCTCCACTGTCTTCCGGCAGCTGCACGCATTAGATTCAAAACACTGATGCTGGCCTACAAAGCGGAAAACGGACCAGCTTCCTCTTACCTCAAAGCCCTTTTGTTTGTTGTTTTCGGAATTTGCTCTCTCCTGACGCCTTGGTTGTTTAGGCTTATTTATTCTGACATTTGTATATAATTTATATTCATTGGCTTTTGTTGAGCCCTGAACAATAAACTCAATTTAAGAATATTTTTGTTTTGGTGTTCTTTCAAATCATGGTCTTAAATAGAGGGGATTTGTGGGAATCTTTTATGAGAAGTATGAATTTAAAAAGTGAGAAGAGCTGGGATAGAGGAAAAGGAAAGTTCTCATGTTCATTTGCACATTCTCAACAACCCCTAGACACATTGAGCACGTAACAGAATGTGTGTGTATATAATTATATGTAAAACATTTCACACACACACATTTATATATAATGTTGTTGGTCATAGACCAGTTTAGACCTCAAAATGTATGCCATTTAAGTGCAAAACAGATTTCAGGGAAACTTCTGTATATCTGGCTATATAAATATTATACCTCTCAGACCCTTGGTGTCCCCAGAACCCATTTTACAATATCGCCTTAAGGGATCTTGGGATGTTTTGACAAAACAATTCTGCATGTGCTAGATGGATCTAGCTTTCTGAGAGTGTTTTAAAAATTACAATAAATGATAGCCATGAAGAAAATAAAATCATACAGAACATAACTTTTTTTTTTAGATTTTTTTTATTGCTGAAGTTATGAAAGTCTGCCACAGAATCATTTTATAAATTCATCAGTGACGAGAAATAATATTGTATTATATTTGGTGAGATGCAGTAGGAAGCACTTCAGCAACTTTTCTTGGCACACACAGAGGGATAGGTGTAGTCACAATTAATATCATTCCAGTTTTTGTCTATAGATAACAGAAAAAATAGACTTGTAAATGTCATGGTATTTGAGTTAAAAAAAAAAGCAACACACCACAAGCTATTGAGATACATACAGAAGAAGAATTTTTGCTTACCACCAGCATTCATATGCACACAGCGCTCTTTGTTGTCATGATTATCTGGTTGTCCTTGACTCCACTTGGTGAAAGTCAATTTGGTGCCATCAGACCAAAAGAATTGAAAAGCCTGAAAGATGAACAGAGGAAATCACAAGGTGTTATAGTGGATAACATTTTTGAGGTTTAAGTCAATAAATCTTGCACCATACAGTCAGATGTTCCCCTGCTTACCTTCTGACAGTCACTGAGGCCGATGTATGTTAGAGCCTCCGTGGGGTCATGAGTACGGATAAGAGCCCTTATCTGCTGATATTCATTCTCACTGTGTATTGAGACCAAGTGTGCATCAAAATCCTGACAGAATTTCTAGAAAAACAAACAGAACTGTAACATCATTGCATGTTCTTACCTGCAGTTATTATGCACAATTAAGGAACTGACACTGTATAAATCTCATTTTAAACTTCATACAGGTACCAAACACCTATAGTAGATATTGACCAAGACCCAATCATTCACTCACTCACTCTCACTCATTTTCTACCGCTTATCTAAACTACCTCGGGTCACGGTGATCTCGGGCGTCATCGGGCATCAAGGCAGGATACACCCTGGACAGAGTGCCAACCCATCGCAGGGCACAGACACACTACGGACAATTTTTCCAGAGATGCCAATCAACCTACCATGCATGACCGGGGGAGGAAACCGGAGTACCCGGAGGAAACCCCCGAGGCACGGGGAGAACATGCAAACTCCACGGCCACACAAGGCGGAGGCGGGAATCGAACCCCGACCCTGGAGGTGTTAGGCAAACGTTTCTGTCCTGTCCTGTTACTGTGTTACTTTTCACAGCCTTTTGCTAATATAAGATTAAAACCCATTTCACCAGTGATATGCTAATGAATAATCCTTTCACTTTTTTTTTAACTTTTGTGTAAATAGAGCAAATGTAAATACATTTGGAAAGAATTAAAATAAACCTCTGCAGAAGCCCAATCCAGTCTGGCGGCATTGTACAAGTAGCAGCGACCAGAATAGAATGTCCATCCAGTTGGGCAGTTCTTTACTGACAGATCTAGTATATAGTATATTATATATATATATATATGAACACACACACAGAAACACATTCATGTTTATATACGTATATGTACATACACACACTTGTCTTGATATGCTGAAGCATTACAGTTTTTCTTCACTGGAACTAAGCATTAACTAAGCAGTAAAACTTCAACCAGATCTTCAAAAAGCATATTCTAGCCATAAAGTATACTTTGCTGGCCTAAAAAACAGTACTGTGTAAAGTTTTTATGCATAAAATCTTTCTGTTAACTCCTTCTGTTTTAATGTATATATATCCCAAGACAGACTTAATGATGTTGTGATCAGGTCTATGTGGAGGCCAAACCATCACTTACAAGACCCCCTGTTCTTCTCTAAATGGAAGATGGTTCTTAATGATTCTTACTTTAATCTTTTAGCTTTTGGTTTCAGTATATTCATTTTCGGCTGCTATAAGTTACCTTGCAGCCCTTATTCGTTCAGTTATGGCCTTAATACATTAGCTTGCAGCCTTAAGACTCTGTGGTGATAAAAAAAAATAACCACTATGTTACCCCAATGGTTTTGTATATTTATAATTTTTTTAATAGGAAATAATTAGTTTAAATAAATTAATTACATGAAAAGAAAGTAAAGCTGGTACAAATGAAGTATTCTTAATATAATACTGATCTGTGCAGGTATTTTAATTACCTGCCACAATGTCATTATCAGCCGCTAGAAACCAGAAGAAAGAAAAGAGTAATGTAAGTCCTGGTGGTTACAATTACAATTTAGCTGCATTTCAAGATTTTAATATTTTAATTTTATCTGATATTGGGTTTGCCACAGCTTAAAAGGAATTTGGGGAAAGGTCATCATTTTTGGTAAATTATTTTTTCGATGTTATTTACAGATGATGAATTTTAATGATGTTCAAAAAGAAAAAAGAAAATATATTAAAAAGAGAGTGATCTGCCAATCACAATAATAATATGACATTTTCAAACAAGCAAAATTACAGCTGTATTTTACATAAAATGTATATCACATTCACTAACAATTTTATTTTTAGTTATATCCTAATATCCTTAATAGAGTTAAGATTCTTACCCAATGCTGCTCCTGCTGTGGCGAGAATAAGAAGCATCACGACTTTGGTCTGAGAAGCCATAGTTCTATGTTTTCAAGCACTGGAAGAAAAAAGCATGATTTGTGTTAATGTAATAAGAATTGTGTATGTTATACCTCACTGCAACTCCACTTACATCTAATCAGGAGATTTTACTTGCTTGATGTAACAAATTAAGGTAAGTGGTGATGCTTATATAGTGATACTATCAGGAACTTCCTCTTTCCAAAGAAAGATTTTTTATCTAAAACATATAAATGATATTTGCACAATGTTGTAAACGTTCTGTGAAGATGCAAAGATAAGGACATGGAATATTTGAGCTATCATGTTATAATGTATGGACATGTAATTAATTTAACACATTTAATGTTATTGTGGCTGTACATTCAGACATGGATTAAGGATGAAAGTATATTTAGACAAAACTACAACTATGCTGTTGCCCCCAAATATATTTGGACACTTAGGCCACAGTTACAAATGCAAGTGGGATTTTTGTCAGAAAACGTGAGATTACAGTGAGATTTTTGTTAGGAAATATGACTTTCTAATTATCATAGATGTTGATGAGATGTAATATTTTTAAATATACAGTGGTGTGTAAAAGTGTTGGCCCCCTTCCTGATTTTTTTTTTTTTTTCACTTTTGTGACACTTTAATGTTTCAGATTATCAAATAAATTTAAATATTAGTCAAAGATAACACAAGTAAACACAACATGTAGTTTTTAAATGAAGGTTTTTATTATTAAGGGAACAAAAATCTTGAAAATATTGACAATTTTTTTTCTCAAAATAGAAAAATTGTAAGCCTAGCATGATTTAATATGAAGAGTAAACCTACAGTATATAGTATGTATCATATACCTCTATACAGTAGATAGGCTAAGGTGCAAGTTTGAGTACAGTGGAGTAAGAGTACAGTGCAACTCTGTCTGGCTGAATGGTTGTCGTGAAACATCGCAAAATTCAAGTACTGTTTTTATTCTACACATGGTGACCATGAATGTCTTATTGCTTTACAAAGACTATGCAAAGAAGTTGTTTATCGGATAAAGCAAACCAAAGACTGTGCATTGCTGGAAAATATTGCTTTATTGTAAACTGTGGGATTGTTGATGTGGTGATTGTTGGTGTAGGTAGGATTTGTATTTGCTGGTTAACTCTTTAATACACATGAATCATTAATAAAATTGGTCTGCTGAGGCCTTTCATTTATTGTAATACTTAAACTAATATCAACGGAATAGGTGTTCATAATTTGGTGCCCAAACAGGGACTTGAAGAAAAATCTAAAACCAAATAGTAGAATTTGAATTAATTTGTAATGGTTTTAAATGGATCGATTATGCTTATGAGGCTTCATATAGACTGTTTAGAAGTCTAAGTGAATTTTATCCTTGGGCAAGGGTATTAATATTCTGCACTGCTACTACTAAACATATGTGGTAAGAGTTTATAAAATGTATTAATAATGGCTAGCCCAGGTGAGGGAACAGAGGGTGAGAATCCTATAGAGAATTCCACTTCACCTTTCAGAACCAGACAAGCTTTTCCAATCGCTCAGACATTTATATTTGGAGAATGAGGTAGATCTGGAAGAGTATTTTTTATTTTTTATTTTACCAGGAAGTCTCATTGAGATCTAAAATCTCTTTTACAAGAAAGTCCTGGCCAAGGTAGCAGCCATACATAAACACAACATAGTAAAAACATACATACATATAATCATACAAAAATCATTCAAATACAAGGACCTCTCAAGTACCCTAACCCACATTTTTTTTTATGATGGTCTTAAATGTATTTATTGATATGCACGTTTCTAGTGCATACTTCTCTTTTGGCTTTTTTCCCTGCTTTGCTCCTCTCATCTCGTCTATTGTCTTATACTTTGAGAGACTCTCTCCACACTGCTCTCCAAACTAAAAAATACCATGGATTTGATAAACTGGTCTCTCAATGCAATTGACACCATCTTCTCGACAAGAAGCTTGGGTTCGGGGGAACCCAACTGCCCTGCCGGAACGTTCGCAGCTGGCAATACGATGGACGCGTGGGCGAAATGGCGTGTTGTGTGCTGGCGGCTCTTTCCGTGGAGGACGTAGAAGATATCTACCTATTCGGAACCATGATAACATGGATTTGATGCTGGGAGCAACGACTCTCCAGGCCTGCACGCTTACATACACACACACACACACACACACACACACGCGCACAAATATAAAAGATATGCACTCCCCCCCACCACCACCACCACCACCATCCCTAGCCTTTGCCGCTTTGTACCGCCAGTCTGACAAGCGGGTCTGTGACCAGCACAGAAGATAAAGGCTGCAGGACCTGATGGCTGCTTGCCTGTGCTGGATTACCTCCACCCCCACTCCCCTCCCCTGTTGCAAGTGGTGTGTTTATGGTGTTCTGTTTATGTGCTTATGTTGCTGAGGTGTTTTTCCTGTTCCCACACTGTACTCCCCACCAGAGCATAGTCTGGGGTTTGGTTTTTCCCCCTCTCTTCCCTCATGTTATGCTGTATTTCTTTTCAATGCCCTGTCTTTCTGTCCTGCCCCCCCCCCCTCCCCCCAATATTTTATGTATTGTATGTATGGACAGGTTGATGACTAATTTCGCTGGTACCTGTGACCAGTGACAATAAAGGCTACTACTGTACTACTACTACTACTACTACCACTGTACTACTACTACTACTACTACTACTACTACTACTACTACTACTAATACTAGTGATATACATGTTTTCTATGCAGATTTTCCCAAATCTGTCCAAACCCTGTGTAGGTTAATAAGCAACCACTTGGAGAAACGTAGCTGATAACTAGCAGAACTGAGACAGAGGAGAGTACAGAGCTAAGCTGGAAGTTTAACTAGCAGGGCGTTATATATAAAAATATTCCAATGCTGTTTTCTGTGGGTGGTCAGTGATGTCCATCCCACCAGATCATAAAGAATACAATGGTGAATAAGGGACTTTGCATTTGTAATAAAGCGTATAGACTCATGATACACTGAATCAAGGCTCCGAAAGATGAAGGAGACTGCATGAATATATAGTATGTCACCATAATCAATCACAGACAGAAAAGTAGTTTTTTGGCATTAAAAGTATAACTAGATTTATTTCTAAAACAAAAGCCAATCTTTATTTTGAGCTTCTTAACTAAATTGGCAAAATGTACATTAAATAAATGTTTGATGTTCACCCATATACCAAGTACTTGAACGTGGGTACCCTTTCAATGGATTTACCATCAGATGTAAAAATGCTAAGATCATCAAGCAACTATGGACGAGTTTTTGAAAAGACCATGTTCTTCATTTTTTGCGGAATTAAAACCAATTTATGATCTATGGAATCAAACACCTTGAATAGATCTACAAATAAAGCAGCGCAAAGTTTTCTATCCAAGGAACAAATAAGATCATTTATTACCACCATCAGAACTAGGTTTATTGACACACACAAGGAATATGGTTCCAGCTGTTTGTGACTCTCAAAAGTACCGACATAAATAACACTATACTATACAAACTATACAAGACAATGTAGACGATACAATATAGACAGAATGAGTATTAAATATGAATATAGAATATGACTGATCAGTTATGTGCAAAATTATGCTTTTTGTACAATAAATAGCAGCAGTAGTGTGTGAAATATATGCAGATGATTTGATGACTGACACTCCTGATAATGCAGTATTTATAGATATGAAGCAGTGAATATAATTATGGTAAGTTGTCATCAGGGTGATTGCCTGGGGAAATCACCCTGATCAACAACTCACATAATTATTTTCACTGCTTGTTTTGACAAAACAATTCTGCATGTGTGATTCTGCATGTGCTAGATGGATCTATCTTTCTGAGAGTGCATTTAAAAATGACAACAAAATAATAACAATGAAGAAAATAAAATCATACAACAAATGCCACAGAATCATTTTATGAATTCACTGGAAGAAAAAAAAAGCACAATTTGTGTTAATGGAGTAAGAATTGTGTATGTTATACCTCACCGCAACTCCATTTATATCTAATCAGGAGGTTTTACTTGCTTTATGTAACAAATTAAGGTAAGTGATGATGCTAATATAGTGATACTGTCAGGAACATCCTCTTTCCAAAGAAAAGATTTTTTATCTAAAACAAATAAATGATATTTGCACAATGTTGTAAACGTTCTGTGAAGATGCAAAGATAAGGATATGGAATATTTGAGCTGAGGTATCATGTTATAATGTTTGGACACGTAATTTAACACATTTAATACATTCAGTCATGGATAAAAGATGAAAGTATATATTTGGATTAAGGATGAAAGTATATTTAGACAAAACTACAACTATGCAGTTGCCCCAGATATATTTGGACACTTAGGCCACAGTTACAAATGCAAGTGGGATTTTTGTTAGGAAATATCTGAGATTACAGTGAGATTTGTGTGTAGGAAATATGACTTTCTACTTATCATAGATATTGATGAGTGAACCATCGGAAAATTCAAGTACTGTTTTTATTCTACACATGGTGACCATGAATGTCTTATTGCTTTACAAAGACTATGCAAAGAAGTTGTTTATCGGATAATGCAAACCAAAGACAGTGCATTGCAGGGAAATATTGCTTTATTGTAAATTGTGGGATTGTTGATGTGGTGATTGTTGGTGTAGCTGGATTTGTATTTGCTGGTTAACTCTTTAATACACATGAATCATTAGTAAAATTGGTCTGCTGAGGCCTTTCATTTATTGTAATACTTAAACTAATATCAACGGAATAGGTGTTCATAATTTGGTGCTCAAACAGGGACTTGAAGAAAAATCTAAATCCAAATAGTAGAATTTGAATTAATTTGTAATGGTTTTAAATGGATCGATTATGCTTATGAGGCTTCATATAGACTGTTTAGAAGTGAATTTTATCCTTGGGCAAGAGTATTAATATTCTGCACTACTACTACTAAACATATGTGGTAAGAGTTTATAAAATTTATAAATAATGGCTAGCCCAGTTGAGGGGACAGAGGGTGAGAATCCTATAGAGCCAGAGTATTCCACTTCACCTTTCAGAACCAGATGAGAACCGATGCGAGAGCTTATCCAATCGCTCAGACATTTGTATTTGGAGAATGAGGTAGACCTGGAACAGTATTTTTTTGTTTTTTATTTTACCACGAAGTCTCATTGAGATTTTTTTTTTTTTCATTTTTTGAGGAATTAAAACCAATTTTAAATTGAGTAGAGCAGTTTGTAATGACTGAAATGCAGTCTGAATCTCTTGCACAGCCTGTGTTATGCAAGGAGCATATGTATAAATCACTGTCATCCACACATACTGTATATCATTTATAAAAATAGAGAACAGAATAGGTCCCAAAATAGAGCTCTGAGGGACCTGTTTAGATATCCCAAGAAACTCAGATTTGTGGCCCTCTGCATAGACACACTGAGTTCGATCTACAAAATAGTTTTTAAACCATTAGCATTAAACCATTAGCATTAAAGCATTAGTACTGAAACCACATCCCTAAGTTTGTTCAGCAACAATTTATGATCTACGGAATCAAACGCCTTGGATAGATCTACAAATAAAGCAGCGCAAAGTTGTTTTCTATCCAAGGCACAAATAAGATCATTTATTACCACCATCAGAATCAGGTTTATTGGCCAAGTGTGTTGATACACACAAGGAATATGGTTCCAGCTGTTTGTGACTCTCAAAAGTACCGACATAAATAACACTATACTATACAAACTATACAAGACAATGCAGACGATGAGATACAATATAGACAGAATGAGTATTAAATATGAATATAGAATATGACTGATCAATTAGGTGCAATATTATGCTTTTTGTACAATAAATAGCAGCAGTAGTGTGTGAAATATATGCAGATGATTTGATGACTGACACTCCTGATAATGCAGTATTTATAGATATGAAGCAGTGAATATAATTATGGTAAGTTGTCATCAGGGTGATTGCCTGGGGAAACAACTCACATAATTATTTTCACTGCTTGTTTTGACAAAACAATTCTGCTTGTGTGATTCTGCATGTGCTAGATGGATCTATCTTTCTGAGAGTGCATTTAAAAATGACAACAAAATGATAACCATGAAGAAAATAAAATCATACAACAAATGCCACAGAATCATTTTATGAATTCACTGGAAGAAAAAAAAAGCACAATTTGTGTTAATGGAGTAAGAATTGTGTATGTTATACCTCACCGCAACTCCATTTACATCTAATCAGGAGGTTTTACTTGCTTTATGTAACAAATTAAGGTAAGTGATGATGCTAATATAGTGATACTGTCAGGAACATCCTCTTTCCAAAGAAAAGATTTTTTATCTAAAACATATTTGCACAATGTTGTAAACATTCTGTGAAGATGCAAAGATAAGGACACGGAATATTTGAGCTGAGGTATCATGTTACAATGTTTGGACATGTAATTTAAAACATTTAATACATTCAGTCATGGAGTAAAGATGAAAGTATATATTTGGATTAAGGATGAAAATATCTTTAGACAAATCTATGCAGTTGCCCCAAATATATTTGGATACTTAGGCCACAATTACAAATGCAAGTGGGATTTTTGTTAGGAAATATCTGAGATTACAATGAGATTTGTGTTTAGGAAATATGACTTTCTACTTATCATAGATGTTGATGAGTGAACCATCGGAAAATTCAAGTACTGTTTTTATTCTACACCTGGTGACCATGAATGTCTTATTGCTTTACAAAGACTATGCAAAGAAAAATTTTACTGGATAAAGCAAACCAAAGACTGTGCATTGCAGGGAAATATTGCTTTATTGTAAATTGTGGAATTGTTGATGTGGTGATTGTTGGTGTACGTAGGATTTGTATTTGCTGGTTAACTCTTTAATTATCAGGTCGCCGTCGCGAGAACGAGCCACCACCGCTAGGATGCGAGACTGCATCACCTTCATTGTAACTTCATTGTAACTTTTAAGCATTATATCCTCTAAATGCACGGTTAAATTATATACTGTTTGAAAGCTTAGACTCTCAGGATTTTATTAAGCGCACACACAAAGCATAATATGATTTATAGCAGTCATAGTAATTTAACCATTTGAAACCGTTTGTTTACTCACCTTTAAACGCAATTTCCCTTTCTTCACATTGTCACTAATGTTAATTTATTTTCCAAAACAAATGCTTGTAAAAATCCCCAAGAGTCCAAGGAACTGGAATATGTAAGCATTTTAATCCAAAACGCTTTGCTCGCCTCACAAGTATTATGTTTCCTTTGTTTTGACTCCTACTTCTCATTGGAGGCTTACAAAAGTTACAAAATGCATCAGATTTGTAGTCGAGGGTCTAACAAATCAAACAAGCCCTCTCATGAGCCAACCAGTGCCTGTGGTGCAGAGATAGGCAGCTAATAAGCCAATGAGGTCTCTCCATGCTATGTGGGACACCCTCCCTTTGACTGACAATTGCTCCCTCCAGTAGCGATTTGATGTTTCACGAGCGTCATAGCTCTTTAGCCAATAAGGAGACGATTCCAACGAGATGCAACATGATACATCTGGTGAGGGAGGGCTGTGCAATGAGCATGCGTATATTAATTTTTATCAACTTTATTGCGCAATTCTCGAACTTTTCACATTCTCACACCTCAGGGTGTCAGTTTACAGGCCTTTTTTCACAGCAGGCTTCTAGGTAGAGGGGTTCTCTTTGTTATACGACTTTTGAACTAAGCATGCAGTCTTTTTATACAAAGTTATACAGTAAACAAATAAACAAGAAAAACATGAACGGACGGACATGTCCGTAGAAAAATATTCATATGAAATCCATTTTTGAGTCTTTTGACTTTTTTTTTTTGGTGAAAGCCAAGACATGTGGCTATGAACCTCAGTTGTTGTTTACCTACCATCATTAAATACAGCAATGTATGTAATCAGTTAATCAGGTAAACAACTCAGGCAGAAATAAAAACCCTCCATTCTAGCCTCTGTAACTCTGTGTCAGTAAGGCCTAGAATCACCCTGACACTTGTATCAGAAACTAGACACTCTCTTCTTTTCAATGAGACCAGGCTCACCTCTGTGTGTCTATGGGAGCTGTACCACTTTTTATTTGGGTATGTCATCTAGGCGAAAATCATGAAAATGGGGGGGGCGACAGGTAAGAGGTTTTAATACACAGATTTGTGTTTAGGAAATATGACTTTCTACTTATCATAGATATTGATGAGTGAACCATCGGAAAATTCAAGTACTGTTTTTATTCTACACATGATGACCATGAATGTCTTATTGCTTTACAAAGACTATGCAAAGAAGTTGTTTATCGGATAAAGCAAACCAAAGACAGTGCATTGCAGGGAAATATTGCTTTATTGTAAATTGTGGGATTGTTGATGTGGTGATTGTTGGTGTAGGTAGGATTTGTATTTGCTGGTTAACTCTTTAATACACATGAATCATTAGTAAAAAATGGTCTGCTGAGGCCTTTCATTTATTGTAATACATAAACTAATATAAACGGAATAGGTGTTCATAATTTGGTGCCCAAACAGGGATTTGAAGAAAAATCAAAAACCAAATAGTAGAATTTGAATTAATTTGTAATGGTTTTAAATGGATCGATTATGCTTATGAGACTTCATATAGACTGTGTAGAAGTCTAAGTGAATTTTATCCTTGGGCAAGAGTATTAATATTCTGCACTACTTCCACTAAACATTTGGGGTAAGAGTTTATGAAATTTATAAATAATGGCTAGCCCAGTTGAGGGCTAGCCTGTCGGTATGCTTGTATAGAATGTGCTGGAGTAATGACTTCTGTACTGTTGCTAAAGTGGTCATGTGTTGTTTCTCTCTTGCAGCCTCTCAACATGAATAGGTATGCCACCAAAAACACGGTTGCTGAATAGAAGTGGTGAAGCAAAGGTCTCATTCTACCTACCCAAACCACATTCTCATTTTACTGACCTCATTGTGCATCTTCTTGCAACTGCTCACGTTCGGTTTTTCTTTATTTCATGGGTGAGCATTGCAGCATTATTGCTTTTTCAGTCATAAAGGTGTGTATATAGCAACCTACAAGCTTTCCAGATATGTTGTGGCTGTTAATGTTTTCAGAAGGAAGATCTGATTTATGGACTTGCTTGCTTTCTATTTTCTCATCCTCTGTCAGCACTTAAAGATCTCAACAATGTTGCAAATCACAGGATGCTGGACAAATTGAATAACATTGCGACGGTCCTTGTAATCCTTGTCACCGTAATAAACCTGACAATCATCGCAATCAAGTTGTAGAAGACTATGTTTGAGTTATGTTCCATTTATGTTAATTGTTAAACAAACATATCCAAGTTAATAAAAAATATTTTAAAAAGTTGGAGTTAAATTGTGAATCTCTTAGAAATTGTAGTTCCAGCCTGAAGAAACATTGCACTATGTGCTAGTCACTTATACACCTGACTTTGAACACATCCCTGTCAACATCTGTCACATGTACAACGCTGTGTACATGTGATGCAACATATTATCTCTCACACACACACACACAGATTCCTGAGAATAAATGTTTACCTTGTGTATCAGTCTTCTTCCGCTCACTGTTCTTCTCCACCAGCTGAGTGAAGATCTTTTTCATCTCATTGACCACAGACTGGAGAATGCTGTGAGCCTCTCGCTCCTAAAACACATACATAGAGCACAAGAAGTTTAATGTGAAGATTAATGTCAATTTGACCCAGCTTTAAAGGGTTAATGTGTCATAACTTGGGTTTTCTTCCACATATTTGCCTGAAAATGACCATGATTGTTCCAAATTATGCACGTTGCACGTAAAATGAATTTTGTCTATTTTTATTGAAATATGTGTTCGTAAAATAATTTATTACCTCCTGTGTTCATATTTATTGGGGCAATGGGTTTCACTTTTGCCCTTTTCAGTGCAATGAACATACATACATATAAAATGTCCACTAACACACGCACCCAAAACACACACTCACACACCACACACACGTTGTGTTTTCATATTCAAATCATATTTGCTTCGTCTCTCTTATTTATGAATTTAGTTGCATCAGTCAGCTTTGACCTGGGGATGTGCTGACTAATGTTTCACTTACACCAGCCAAGTGTGTGTGTGCATGTGTGTGTGTGTGTGTGTGTGTGTGTGTGTGTGTGTGTGTGTGTGTGTGTGTGTGTGTGTGTGTGTGTGTGTGTGTGTGTGTGTGACATTAAAAATGGTCAAAATGGTAGAAGCTTTTTCATTGGAGGCCAATGTTCAGCCACAGATAAGATAAGATAAGATAAGATAAGATAAGATAAGATAAGATAAGATAAGATAAGATAAGATAAGACAAGATATACCTTTATTCGCCCCACAATGGGAACATTTTTTTGTTACAGCAGCAAAGAGAAAGTAATGCAAATGTATAAAAGAATAGAGACATACTATAATATAATATACAGTATATCCACAACAAAATGTGTAAAAAGAGACCACGAGTAGTAGTCTCAGGTAATATTGCATGTTTTTCAAAAATTCTGTTATTGCACATGTTGTTTAGAATACTTTATTATTATTATTATTATTATTATTATTACAGTTAAACAGTAACAACAGTGTGTAATTATAGTGACTGGTTCACTGGGAGCAGCTTTGATTGTAAAGTCTAATAGCAGCAGGTATAAAAGACCGTCTGTATCGCTCCTTAAGACACTTAGCATGTAACAGTCTGTCACTGAAGGAGCTGCTCAGAGATGACACCGTTTCATACAGGGGGTGAGAGTCATTCTCCAGCAATGATGTGTAGCGATTTTGGCTCGCGAAGCAAGGTAAATATTTATAAGCGACTATAACGTGTTATAGTGACTTCCAAATATTTTAACCTAAGTTGAAATTAACGGTACTGGAATTAAGGTTACGCTTATTTGGTCTGTTCTTCCGGCGAACAGGCCGCGTACCTTTATTAATTCTATGAAGTCGGTATCTTCCCGGCCAAGAAAGATTCACTTTCCTTTTACTGTATACCGTAATTTAAATTAAATTAACTCAATAGAGCATGTAGTTCAGACCAGATATTGCAGGTACCTTAATTTGTGAGCGAGACTCAGAGACAAATCACCTGTGGCTCAAAATTATGACATTTAATGAATGAGACAAACACAACATAAAACTAACTACACAAACAAACAATATGATAGGGAAATAGGGAAAATGAAGATGAAAATAAAATAAAACAAAAGAAATTAAAATTGGGGAAAGGGAGGAAGAGACTGGAAAGAAAAACTAGAGAAAGGAAGGAAAGGAATGGCAAGCTTAGACTCAAAAATTAATCACACCCTAACTGGGAAATCATCACAGAAACTTAAATTCACCTTAAGATTCAATGAAAGATTCCTACTTAAAATTACGCATCTAAATTGGTTGGTAAAGGAAACGGTTACTTGCATTGGCTTACTGAACAAGAGTCCGGATGCAACAGAGAGATCTCTGAAAAGTCAGTTAGGGTGGGGTCAGACGTTCTTCCAAGTTCTCCTGAAGATCAGAGCAGTTGTCGTTCTTGGAAGTGAAGCTTGCTGGAACTTCTTTGAAGGAAGATGGAGTCGTCTCCAAGCTGTTCCGAAAGTCTGACCACGGATTAGTGGTGTTTCTGACAATTTAAAGGTCACGAACTCCACCCATCTTTGGGAAGATGACCAATACTTCGGTCAGGATTTTGAAGGGAAAAACTCCCTTTGTTTCAGGTGTCTGTGGGCATGGTTTAGCTATCAAACTTTTAGATGACTTTAAAGTTTGATCCAGGGTGTATTAAGATGGTATGGTGCCGTTCGTGCTCAAATAAAACACACCAGTGCTTGAAAAATGAGTAACCGATAATTTTGTGGTCATTTGGATACTAAACATGAAGGGTAATGACGGTATGAAGGCAGCGGTACATTACATACATGGATCATTAATCAAGGCAAAGATAAAGGCAAAGAAACAAAAATGAAACATGAACAAGATGCACTTTCATTAGGGAAGTAAACAGAAAACAATAGCTTCGTATACATTCTGACATCAGACCTTAAAGGGTCATACGGCATTAGAACAGGTATACATTAACATGCCATGATCAGTAAGATATGATGATAGAGTATAACGGATTTTAAAATACAATGTTGTTTTCTGACACATGAATAAAATACACCCTTGTCAGGAAATTAAGGAGCAAATAATTTTAAGTCAGGCAAGCCTTAAAAGAAGAAACACATTACAAAAAGGGTTATAAGAATGAGAACCTTAGAGTACCTTATCTTGGGTTTTATTAGTAAACGGAATGTCTCATTGTGTTGTGTGTGTGTGTGTGTGTGTGTGTGTGTGTGTGTGTGTGTGTGTGTGTGTGTGTGTGTGTGTGTGTGTGTGTGTGTGTTCTGTTTGCTGGCCCCAATGAGCCGCATGGGGTTATCTGGTCTTTGTGGAGACTCCAGACATTCGGGAGCCAGGTGTGGGTGTAAAACTGGGTTGCTCATCAGTTAATTGAGGAGTAGATGTTGAAATTTAGGGTGCCTGGGACATGAAGTCTAAAATGACTGGTACACGACACTACAGATGATAGTTTTGCTACCATCCTCCGTTCTCCCACCTCCTGTACAGTGTCCAGAAGAATCCCCAGGACTGAGCTGGCCTTCCTGATCAGCTTGTACAATATATTCCTTTCTGCAGTAGAGATGCTGCTTCACCATCAAACCACACCATAGAATATGGCTGAGGCCACCACAGAGTCAAAAAGGTCTTCAGTAGCTCTCCCTGCACTCCAAAAGACTTTAGTCTCCTCAGCAGGAAGAGTCTGCTCTGCCCTTTCCTATAGATTGACTCAGTATTGTCTGTCCGTAAGAGTCCACTCTCACAATGTCCTTTCCCTAAATGTTCACTGGTGGTAATGAAGTTTGTTTGTGCCTACAGAAATCCACCACCATTTCTTTGGTTCTTTGGATACCAGTTGGAGTGCAAGAAGGTAGATAAATAAAGTATAAATTATATAAAAAAGTATTTAAAATATGAAAATATATGTGAAAAATATATGTATATACATAAATGCATTTTTATGATTGTCCTTAAAGTGTCCATGTGCAGTATGGTGTGTATAGAGTGTATAAAGTGGCACTGTGCTGTGCAAGTCTAGTGTTAAAGTGACAGTCCAGAGTTAAAGTGTCTGTGCAAAAAAGTGTGCAGAAAAACAGTGAAGATAGAGGGAGAGGTCCAGTACTAGACCCTGGGTGTTTCCTAGTGTAAACTCTGAATGGCCTGCAGGAAGAAGCTTCTCCTTATTCTCTCTGTGTTTGCTTTCAAGGACGTGGAAGCGTTTCCCTAAACGCAACAAAGAAAAAAGTCCATTGTTGGGATGGCTGAGGAATCTTCTGAGACCATTGTAAGACACCAGGTATCATGTTTGTGCGAATGGCCGAAAGTGAGGCCCCTGTATCCAGTGCTGCATCCACAGCTTTGTCACAAAGATTAACTTTAACAATAAATGGTGTATTCCAAAATGAAGAAGTACCGGCCTCCACATGACCAAGTATAAGTGGCTCAGTCAGGGACCTAAGACAAGGTTGAGGCACACTTATCTTCTGGAGGTAAGTTTGCCTATGTGAAACGTCCTCCCTTCCCTGGAGTTTGATTTCTGCCAAACAGAGCTTCGGTTTTGCTCACCTCTGTCCTTGTGGTCTGCAGCTTTTACATTCTCATCAGTGTTCCATGGCTCATTTGAAACTCGACTACTCTGTTAATCAGTGGTCGAAAAAGATTCAGCTTGAGCAGAGTTGCAGTTTGGACAGTTCTTAGATGTGAAGCTAGGTGTGGAATATTTGAAACAGTAAGTTTCATGTGCATGTCTGTTTTTCTGTACCGCTGGTTCATTACGACAGTCAGGACAGTTACTGTACTTTCAGGACTCAGCTCGGACTTTTGGCCATGTGTGTTTGTTTTTGTTCCGTGTCACGTGTCTGCCCCACCTTTGTTTACGCCTCCCCGTCTCGACACACCTGTTCCTCATTGTTTATTATGTCTATTTAACCGTGCAGTGTTTCCGATGGCAGCCCGGAATAATACGTCAGTGTTCGTTAGTGTTTTGTCCTGTATAGTTTTCGTCCTTGTTCCTGTTGTAATAATTTATTAAAACCTATTTATTTGAAGCTATCCTGTATATATGTGTCTTCCTCCTCCCGGTTGTGACATACACGGTGCTCACGTGTGTTCTGTGGATTCTAGAATGGTCGCGCGCGTTCTGTATAAACTTACATCATAATCGACGGAATCTATTGCGAATTTCCTGCCAGCGCCTTGTTATGTAGATAAACAACATTTAACCCAATTGTATTTTTGATAGTAAAATGCTCTGCTGCCCACGTATGTGGCAGAAGGTAAGAAATAATGGAGAGAGAGTGAAATATCGAAAAACTGATCATCTTTTTACCACTTTATCGTCAAATTTAATGTTTTAACACCAGGTCCGTAGACAGCCTATTGAGAGGGGGAGGGGGAGGGGAGGATTGTTGTCCACTTTCCAAAAAGTGGACCTTTTTGCAGTTTTTCTCCTCCTTTTGTATTTAATGATGAGGTCCAAATACTTCATTTTGGTGGACTTTTATGCACTAATTTGTGCTGGATTAGTTTGTCTGCTGGTATCTTTAAGAGCACGCTTTTTGATGCACCGAAATTATTTACTGTATTGTTGTCAAATGTACCACCTTTGTCAGTCTATACACAGTTCATAAGTTTAAAGACCACACTAACAACAGGATAGATTTAATAAACTTTACTGAAGTATTAATAACAATTATTTTCATCATCATTTCTTGACTTTCTGGCAATGCCTCTTTGCTTGTTGCTGTATTTGTCTTGGCACTTATGGATTTAGTACCCTGGTCAGTTCCGATCTTCTTGGGTGCAAATATTACGTAACTAGTACGTCGTGTGTTCGCTTTGTAGACATCGTAAATCAATTAATATACTAATCATTCCAGATAATTTACCTCAAGTGGTCCGCTTTAAAGTTCTCAGAGGAATAAAGACGCGCACCGAAGGAGAGAAGCATTTCCATTGGCTCCAGTCTGCCGGTATTGGCCAATTGCACAGCCAATATCACTGAATATCTATGTTTTATTATTATAATCACGCTACGTTTATATGGACATTATATTATAGACTATTCAGTGGATAAAATATAGAAATCCTTTTATTAAAAAAGATATATAACCCCTCCCCCCATCATTCAGAGGCGATGCTTCACCGTGGCTTTGAAAAGTGTATTGCGAGAACTCTCTCTGAACTGCACGCGCGACACACACACACACACACACACACACACACACACACACACACACACACACACACACACACACACACACACACACACACACACACACGTCTAGCTACAATAATGTATCATATTACTTTGAAACAGCAACCCAGAATATTTGTCACAAGCATTAAAACAATGATGACAATAATCACATGAAAAAAAAAAAACGACTTCTGGACCTTTGGCAGTGAAGGGGGAACCCGAACCCCCCCTGCCTACGGGCTTGTAACATGACTTATTTTTATAGCCTAATGTCTTCTTGTCGCTGTTATGTCGCTTTTACTACTTACAACTCGTACACAGCAGAAGGTAATAACCATATCTCTCTTGTCTGTGTATTTTCTGTATGGAGTTGCCCGAGGTGGCTCATTTTAAGGCATCTACCTTGTCATAAAGGTAAGATATATACATTACAGTTGTGTACATGTCAGCTAACAGCAGCATTATGGGTAATGAATTAGACCAGAGATTGTGTAGGCTTAGAGCCTTGAGCCTACAGCATCTGTTTATTCCTCAGCACCTCACAGACTTCTACGGAGATGTCTGAGTCTGGTGAGGAATCCCCAAAGAAGAAGCAGGGTGATGCAAAGAAAACCTTCAGTAGGGTAAGAACAAGATTTTTTATACAATATATACACAAACAAACATCAACGTGTCTCTTATGTCACAATTTATCGCTTTTATAAATATCTTTCTGATGACCATGTGTTTTCATTTATTGTCTGTAGAGGACCAAGACAACTCCGTCAGTATCTGCGACAACTTCAGAAAGGTAAGCTACATTACAGACATGTGCATCTACAATATAATGAGATCAAACTCAAAAACATTATTAAGGCTCAGAGTCTTGTGTGACAAACAGCATCTGTTTTTTCCTCAGCACCTCACAGACGTCTACGGAGATGTGCAAGTCTGTTGAGGAATCCCGAAAGCAGGCCTTCTGGAGAAGAGTAAGAACGTCTTTAAATGTCACAATGTTTACATGTCACAATTTATTGTGTCTCTGAGAATCATTCTATTTCTGTTTGTGTTTTCATGTGTAGGAGAAAATCGAAGTGCATCCTGCAGCAATTACAGAATGGTTTGTTTAAGCAAAAATTACACAGCTCCATGTTGACATCAGAAAAGTCTAAGAACTTTAGGTGTTTAGAGATAAATTGTGTAGACTAAGTGCCCAGATGTTAAAATTATAGTGGAATTCACCTTATGCTTACTGTAAAGACAAACAGCATTTGTTTATTCCTAAGCAGCTCAGAATCTTCAGAAGAGACCCCACAACTTGTCCCAATGAGACTGTTCGCGGGGTCCAGCCAAGTGAAAAACCTGAAGGGAAACACAAAGACCCAAAGCAGCGGCACTGAGAAAAGAGCAGAAAGGAAGGTGATCAGGGTGAAGCCAGCCCCAACACCTCCAGAGATGAAAAGTAAAGGGGTGAAAGAGGCCGAGGCACAGGTAGGTTTACCAGACTTAAATATGATCTCTGCAATGAAAGCAGAAATGAAGGACACAACATCTCATGGACAAGCTAAGAAGACTGCTGCAAATAAGGAGATCTCAAATGAGCTTAATGTGACAAAAGCAAAAGCGACGATGGACAATGTGAGGCCAAGCTCTATTCTCCCGACAATCACAGAGGAAAAAAAGCCAAAAATTTTGTTAGAAAGCTTATTCCAGACCAGTGAAATAAGTAATGTAATGGAGGATGGGCAAAATATGAAGCTGCATAACCAAGCATGGAAGGAGGAAAGAAAGCAAATGAACCCAAACTACTGGGAGAACAGAATGAAAAAGGTCATCCAGGATCTGAACGAATTGGCCGTTTCTTCTGATGCACAAACGAAGAAAAGTGAACCCGATTCATATGAATTCAGGTGAGATGCAGACAAGTAAAATGTGGCAAAGGAGGCTTTATATTATTTATATTATTTTATGGAGTTGAATTCTTTTATACAATGGAATGTTTTTACTACTTAATATCCAAACCTGCAAATCCACATATACAAGTAGTTCTTTATAAACTCTGTGCCTCTCTGTTTCAGTTCCAATATGATGCCAAAAAAGAAGAAAAGGCGCTCAATGAAAACTCACTCTAATGCAAAGAGCGAGAGTCCAGATGTTTCTGAACTAAACAGTGTTCATTTTTGCATCCCATTGCATCAAATGATCCCTGGCGGGTAAGACAGGATGATGTGTTAATCTTTCATTTAAGAATAAACTAATTCCAATCTGAATTTTAAAGATTTTATGCACAGTAATATTTGCTACTGGAATGCATTAGCCTGTTAATGAACATATTAAAGAGCGCTAGTGTTCTTTGGTGAACATGAACGTGAATCTAACTTGTGGATCTGTTGGCAGGTTGCCTAATTTTGGTAGCAGCTGCTACATTAATGCAAGTCTGCAGTGTCTGCTCACAGCTGATGCTTTCTGCAAAGAGCTCGCCTGCCTGCTGGACAATTCTAACCAGAACAGAGATGACACATTCCTCAGGTATTAAGATTACATATTAATGTATATTTATAATTGTAAATATAAGTTAAAAAAAGTTGATTTTGGCAAAGAAAATGTGAAACGAGGACCGAGGTTAGAAATATGACTGAATGTTGAGCTTATAGGTAGTTTTCTGGGGATCTTTTGCAGATGTTTTGTTGAATTGTGGAGGGTGAGAAAGGGCTTTCAAGCTCAATATGGAATGGATAAACTCCTTATAGACCTCATTAATTCAGCTGCAGACAACAACCCTGAATTCACTGTCAACAAGCAGAATGTGAGTTCACCAACACACGCACTAAAACATGGAGAAGTAAACATTCGAGATATTATTTAATGTTTATTTCTGTGTGTGTGTGTGTGTGTGTGTGTGTGTGTGTGTGTGTGTGTGTGTGTGTGTGTGTGTATGTGTAGGATGCCCATGAATTCCTCTGCTACTGTTTGACCCAAATTGAGGAGTCTGGGCGAATGCAGGATTTGCAAGAGGATGGAAGCCCAGTCAAGAACAATTTCTCGTTCAAGATGAGGAACATCATAACATGCTCCAGGTACAAGACGTAACATACAGAGTTTGGAGTTTGTATATGATGCAGATGATGAGCAGATTTTTGAGCAGATTGAGAAAATTTTGCATTTTGCAGCTGTGGATCTCAGAAGAAAAATGAAGTGGAAGTGTTTAATCACCTCTCCCTGCCTCTAGTACACCACTCTGTGGACGAGTGCCTCTACCAAACAGTTAATGTGAGCTCTCAGCCTGCTTCTCTTTCTTTTATACATCCATCAGTTTATATCAACACTGACCCTGTTGTATATGACTAATTTGTCTATTGTAGAAAACAACAGAGGTAGAGCGCAAGTGCACTAGGTGTGGAGCAGAACATGCCAGCTCAAGCTGGATGTTCCACACTCTGCCCAGGTAAGGCTGCCACACACACACACACACACACACACACACACACACACACACACACACACACACACACACCGATGGGTTAAAAGTGCTGTAAAAGGTGCCACCAGTGACTGCAGATCTTCAGCTCTAATACTTTTTCTATTACTTTTCATTTCTTTTCTCTACAGGTTTCTGATTATTCAGCTGAACAGGTTCAAAATGCATAAATGTCACATAGTCCTCAAGCTGAATAATCCAATGGACATCCAACCTGAGCTGCAGATAGGAAACTGCCTTCCTCAATCAGACACACCCAGATCAAGTATGTTGTAAACAATAAATAGTCTAAGCTGTAATGCTTACAGCCAATATTAATCACATCCAGGTTAATTAAAGATGAGTTAATGTTATCTTTGTACCTTCCTTCTTCATGTAGAGAACAACAAAGCTGAGGCCAGAGAGAAAGGCAGAAAAAACACGAGCGAGAGAGAGACAGAAACAGTGACGGATGAAGTGAGAAAGATAGGAAAGAGAGTTAGGAAGGAGGATTGTAGTGTGTACACTTGAATTGTGTGTCTATATGTGACCAATATTGTGTGTTGTGTGTGTTGTTTTTAGGTTGGACCAACCTCCACGTATCAGCTGATCAGTGTTCTGAGCCATGTGGGACTCTCAGCTGAATATGGTAAGATATAAAGACACACATAATATCACGTATCATTTAGTGAATTATTTAGGAAAACACATGTGACACACAAGGATGTATACTGATCCGTGTGTGTGTGTGTGTGTGTGTGTGTGTGTGTGTGTGTGTGTGTGTGTGTGTGTGTGTGTGTGTGTGTGTCTTTTTCAGGACATTATCTGTGTGATTGTTCCAGTGGCAGGCCTGAAGAGTGGATAACCTACAATGACCATCTGGTTACTGCAATCACAGAGGAGGATGTTTTAAGGTACAGGTCGTCTGACGCCTACGTGCTCCTCTATGAGAGACTGAGCACTGGATGAAGTCAGAAATCTGGAAGATGTGGCTGGGCTTGGAAAGGTGTTGGCACAAGTAAGAGGATGTGGCAACGAGCAGGGATGATGCAGAAGGGGGATTACAGAGCACTTTCTAGCAAACAAGCACCTCTGGCAATAACCCTTGTGGCCTAGTGGAGTAATCATTGTGAGTTAACTATGGAGAGCAGATCATGTTATCAATTCTCGGTGCAGCTCGGTAACTGCCAAGTAGCAGTACAGGAGGTGGTCCTGAACTCTAATGTTTCTTGTACAGAGGCCATGTATGATCTAACATCACAATCCAGTGTATCAAAGAAGATCAGCTTTTTCCTCGTCTCTGGCTTGCTCATTAAGGATTTAAATCTATTTCCGAACCTATTTGATGAACTGAGATGATGTTATTAAAATCTTGTGTTTTGCTTTAAGCCTATTTTAAGTCTTAAGCAAAAATTAAGCTTTTGCCGTCTATCTTAACAGCCGCATTTCATAGATAAAAAAAGATGATACATTTCACACAAGCTCATAAGACTATTCATTTGAACCATGGTTACATCTGAAACTAGCATTCATAGTTTTAATTTGAAAAGCTAAATTCTTTCTATTACTATATAATACATAATATTTCGATTCAATCCAAATTTAATTGCATACTGTAGCACTTTTATCAATGCATTGTCTCAAAGCAGCTTTACATAAACATAAACATAAAACAAAAGGTTGATATGAAGATTAATATTAGATATACGTTAATATTTATACATCTATTCACCAGTGAACATGGAACACCTGTAACCATCTTGGACTTTTATGCAGAACAATCTTTAGAGCTTACACAGAATGGTGCAAAAGCAAAGCAAAATAAATAGATAAATCATTTTGAAAAAGCATCTCAGAAACGTGGCAATTATTTAAAAATAATTATTTAAAGCACAATTTATAATCGATAAATTGTGCCATAACGTTCAACAATCCTGTGTTTATGTTTAGAATCAATTATATATGAACATTTCATAGCTTTTATTTTATCATTTCTTTTTGAATTACAGGAATATGCAGCCTTGATGTAATTTCATGGAGGAAATCAATGCAATATGTGCAATATGTTCTGCAACTAAACTCGTGTGTGTGTGTGTGTGTGTGTGTGTGTGTGTGTGTGTGTGTGTGTGTGTGTGTGTGTGTATGTATGTATATATATATAAAACCACAGTATATATTTACCCTTATTCAGTTATATGTACATATTACTACACCTTCTGTATAACCTCATACCCTTATTTATTACACTGTAAATTTACACTTGTAAATAAGCCGTCTATGCACTTCCGGTTAGATGCTAACTGCATTTCATTGGCTCTGTACATGTACCTACAATGACAATAAAGTTGAATCTAATCTAATCTAATCCTAATCTAAACACAGCAAAATGTATATATATATATATATATATATATATATATATATATATATATATATATATATATATATATATATATATATATATATACATTTTTGCTGTGTTTAGATATATATATATATATATTATATAAAAACGTATTTTCTTGATTCATATGATTGTATTTTATTTATGTACTGTAGATAGGTACAACATATCCAAGGTTTATTGTGAATGTTCAGACCACAATTAGCATCGTGCATGAAATTATTTAGTCTTTATATAAACATTTGCGTACACATGATAGCCTTAACAACATCAAGGTTTCTACAATGGCATGACATTGAAGTGGGGTGTAATTTTCGGATATTTATTAAATGCACCGGGGTCATTATTATTATTTTTTTTCTCACTTTGTTATAACCTCTTGCTAGCAGTCATGCTAACTAGCTAAGCTACTCAGGCTAACTAGCTACCTAATAGGTTTGCGTGAGATTTGGACAGTTTTAAAAACTCAACAAAAAAAAAAAATTTTTTTAAACTTTTTAATCAATCAATCAATCAATCAATCAATCGATCGATTGATTGATTAATTATTTAATTAATTAGTCTTATACAGACTGATGAATGGACTCTTGTCCATGGTATATTACATGGGCCTATATATAATATACAAAACAATGAGGTTTACAAAAACTAACTTTATTTAACAGCGTGTTAATGGTGAGGTCTTTACTGGGAGAGTCGAGAAGAGCAAGCATTGATAAAGCTGGAATTATGGCGGCAAACACGTGACATAAAAGCTTTCTTTGTTTGAGCTCGCGAGTGGAGAACACGTACACACTCACGTGTGCTCGGTTTATACTTTATACTAAATCAGTATGTACAAGCAAAATCACTACAAAAATACTTTTTCTTTGACCCAGAAGTGGGCAGCATATCATAGACACACAAATAAATAAATTAAAAATATGAAATGAAAACTGTAACCTAAATGAAAATACATTTCAGGGGGTTAATCCATATATGTTTTTTTTTTTTTTTGTTCAATCGACTTAAGGATCATTATAAAATTTTAAGATAATTTCTTACATCTTAACAATGACCTCACCTGGCACACCAACTCCATCAGCATAATAAAGAAAGCTCATCAACGTCTGTACTTCCAGAGGAGGCTTAAAGAGGCAGGCCTGTTGTTAAGTTTGCACAGAGGATCACAAGCAGCAGTTTTCTAATAATTGAAAACATCTACATCGACAGATGAAGAAGTAGAAGCAGGATTGTGGGTATCATGAAGGTCCCTCTCCATTATGCACATAATCATACACCTAGACCTAGAGAAGACTTACTTTTTTACTGTTACTCTGTCTCATCTGTTATAGTTATACAATTCTAGTTTTATATTGTATATTTTTTTGGGCCGCTATCACCGGGACCTTAGTACTTAGTTTGGTGCCCTTTCATGTACCATCCTGGATCAAGTTTACGTCACAGGTCAGAAAAGGGGGGGAAACTGGTCTGGTTTAAGTATTTCAGAAGCTTCTTAACAAATAAAGCAGAAATAAGTAAATAAATACATACATACATACATACATACACAGCCAGAAGAGAACAGCAAGACATCAGCTGATCTTTTGCCATCTTTAACTGTCCAGTTGTGGTGAAGTGGACAGAGTTGTGCGAAAGACAAAAAACAGCCAGTGGACTGCAGCTTTGTGGACAGAAGCACCTTGTTGAGGAGTCAGTGAGAGACAGTGAATGCGTACAGGAACGAGGATGTGTAAAATATATACATAATGATAACAAATATATAGACTATATAAAATAAATCTGCATGTTTTTTCTCCTCATAATTTTATTTTCCATAAAATTAACACCAAATATAATTTACTCATATATAATAAATGCACTCGTTTACAATCAGGAGATCGTGCGGTACAAATAAACGCTGACACGGGACTTTCTTAGACAGGTTTTGGTTTTGTAATAATCATATTTTCAGCAGATTTTTGTTACATTATTTACGGCTGGTGAAGCGCATATTACTGAGCTGCTACATCAGACTCGTTATCTGGATTGTGATCTTTTTTTTTTTCCTTTTTTTTAACAAAAACAAACATGACACCAAACCGAGGTTCAGTAACTATTTGCGATAATAGTTTTATGGAAGAGAGAGTGTGAAAAAAAAAGGTAAACCAAACCAAACCAAGAGAAAAAATACAAGTCTGTTATTAAGAGATCTGTAGGATCATCAAAATCAAATTAAGAAAAAAAGCAACAATTCTTTTTTAAACATGGTCATTTCTAATTATTCCAATATGCATGAATGAGTTTTAATGAAATTGTTCCATTCATTAGGTGTAGCATGCATCAGTAATAGCGTGCATCAGTAACGAATGATCCTACTACAATCTTAATTAGTGCGAAACATAAAGCTGAAACAGACCTCTTTCTCAAACATAAAAAAAAGAGTTAAGAATACTTCACTTAAGTATTCGACTCAAGTCTGTGGTGATTTCGAGATGACCGATATTCTATATTTACAAGTGAACAGATGACCTTTTTTCCCGTCCTGTGCACCTCTTATTTAAAGTATCCCTGAACAGGTCATATTAAATTAAAGATGGGGTGCATGTTGTTTGAAAGCCAATGTTGACATTTGAAATCACCAAAACAAACACGCCCGTAACCCAAATGATTCTCACGCGTTTTGATAGCTCCGCCCCACATACACATACGTAACCCAGGCAACTACCATGGCGCAACCTGTTGGGGCAGCTGGCCGAGGGGATATTTTTATCAATAAATAAACTCAATGAGTTATACTATGGTATTACAGGTCAAATGTGTTTTTGTAGTAATGTGTGTTCTACCGTGAAAGGTTTAGCTCAGTTTCACACGGAAGACAACGTTCAAGACCTAGAACTCTAGTGGTTAAGGTGTTGGACTACTGATCGTAAGGTCATGAGTTCGACTCCCTGCTTCACCAAGCTGCCACTGCTGGGCCCCTGAGCAAGGCCCTTAATCCTCAATTGCTCATTTGTGTAAATTAAAATAAATTTTAAGTCACTCTGGATAAGGGTGTCTGTTAAATGCTAGAAATGTAGAACCCGAGGCAGAGGTAACGGCAGGTATCCGCCATGTCAATGTTTCAATCGCTTCCTGCTAATGTCAGACATGCGCACTGAACACTCTCTCCGCCGCATATTGACAAGACACGCCCCTTTCTGCTAATGTCAGACATGCGCACTGAACACTCTCTCCGCCGCATATTGACAAGACACGCCCCTTTCTGCTAATTGGCTACACGTTTGTTTTGTTAGTCGGCCCAACTCGGTTTTCTGAAGCATTTTTCAAACATCGTGCACCCCGCCTTTAATGTACAGAATTAAAAAATGATACAAAACTACAAAAGTCAAGAAGCATCTCTACACATGCATGAAAACACGTACGTATGAAAACACTGAAGTAGGAACGCTCCTCTCCGGGGTCAGTACTATTACTCTTCATATTTTTGTGATCATGCTGCAGTTCAGGTTTAACATTGTTCATGAAGATCATCACAAACAGGAGCACTTTAAATAGAATTTAAATACCTAAGATGTCAGAATAAGAGTCTTATACAAGTAATAAATTCTCCTCGGTTAATTATAATCATTTGGATAGCAGATTTGAGATCTTCGAGGTGCTGAATCCTCAATTCTGATTGGTCAGAAGGTTACTGTATTTTTTTTTAAACTGCAATTATGACCGTAAAAGATTTATAAATTGATCTTGTTCTAATAAATTGATGTTCCTATAGTAACAATGTGTGCGTCTCTATAGTAACCACGGACTGAAATAACGGACGTACCTGACAACCTGAAAGTCATATAATGAAACAAGGATGTAGAAACTGATGAAAGAGAGAAGTTTTCCAGAAGGAGACTTCTAATATTTATGAAAGGATTTTTGTTACAGTTAGTAAGTTTTCTGCCACAAGACAGAGGAAGTTACAGAGGAGTTAGCGGTTTCTCAGTAAGATGCCAAGCTGCGATTGTCTGACTTCACGAAAGATTTAAAAAGAGCTGCTGTAATAGAAGTGATAACAGGAAATGGTGTCACAGACATTACACAGCATTAAACATAACTCTAAATGGATACGACTATGATGCATTTTCTTAAAAATAATAATAATAATTTAAAAAAAATAAACAAAACATCATGGCAGTGACAATAACTCACTTTATCAAATCATAATTTTTTATGCCATGTGTGATTTATTGCTTATTAAAAGAAAAAGAAAAAATATCAAGGCTGCTTTTAATAAAAAGGAAAACTGCTGTTTATTTGTAGAGACAGTGAACTTTAAGGACAGTAAAGGAGCTGATGTTTGATGATCTCCTCTGTGAAGTTTCACTGTCGTCTTCATCGCCGTCTTCATCGCTCACTCGCGTGTAATCGATCTCGGCTCAGATGGCGCCGAAGCGTCTTTGATGGATAGCGACACAAATAAAAGAGCATGGCACGTGGCAATACAGATTCCTAGATACGTTATGAGTTCAGGGAGACTTTTTCTCACCTTTTTTTTTCACGCAGTGTGACTTTTTTTTCACGCAGCGCAATGTATCATCTTTATATATCCGCAATATATCTTTTCCATATCTGTACTGGCCTCCTCCCAGCTGAAAAAGTTCACAGTGTTGTTCGGAGAGCACTTAGAGCAAAAGAGCCGCTTCCTCGGACGCGCTGAGCTCCAGACGAGCGGGTCTTTCTGTGCTGCAGATTTCACAGCCGGGCCTCGTTGGTTTGTTTATGAACGTGCATGAAGGACACGACCAACCCAGCTGGTCGGAAGAAGAAGAAGAAATATTAGTGATTAGTGTCTACTTAGACCAGTGGAGCTTCCATACATTTGCTTTTGTTCTAACACCTGAGGAGAGGATGTTAGACTACAGGTTTCATGTTCAAATCCCACCACTGCCAAGCTGGTACACCTGGATCCTTGAGCAAGGCCCCGAATTCTCAACTGCTCAGTGGTAGAGAATAAGATTTATGTAAATCACTCTGGATAATAATGTCATGTTAATGCATGAATAAAATTATAATTTTTATATAAATATTTTCAATACCCATATTTATGCATGTTTTTTAAAGGTGAAATAACTTTTAGCAGAATATATTTCATTTACAGCATGACAAAACTCCTAAGCACTTGGACATGTGTGGTTAGCTCTTAGGCTTTATTTAAAACATCCCTATTTGCTGGTGTATTTGTGCTTTGAAAGAGTATGAGTAAAAGCTGCAATCTCATGTTCCTTACGCGTATTGTTTGTACCTGTGTGTTTGTTGGTCTCACTCCGGGTCCACGCAGCTGCAGTCTCTCCAGGTTCATGATGTCACCGATGCTATGCTTCCCAGCTCCGCCACCACTGCTTCCTGTTCATTCAAAACACAGTCACATGTTCACGTACACAGAGCAGAAAGGGACCCCACTGAGCTGAGACAGAACGAGAGCGCTGTAAAGAGACGATTCACCCCGAGAAATGATTCCATTAATAGCTCTGGGTCAGAAAGTTTAATCTCCAGACTTCCAGCTTGGACATAAAACAAAGAGCCTAGTTAACTAGGTGTGCTTTAACCAGTGTGCTTTAACTCTCTACATTTGATTTTATTGTCTTCTGGTAAAGTAGGTTCCTGTCTTTTGTATACTATCTGCTTAACTCACTTTGTTCTAGAGTAGTGTGATTTGAATTGTGTTATATTCTATACCATTGTTGATTTTTATAGTGTTGGTCTTTGTTGTTCTCTCAGCTGATTAATCAGGAGTAGTTTCAGTTTCCCTTAAGGAGTGAATTGGGAGCAGGGCTTACCTATTTAAATTGTCAGTATCTCTCTCTCTAACATTAGTGTCTAGTACTGTTTTGATATATTCTACCATACCTTAATTCTCACTCTTGTTTGACTACAAATATGTGCCTTAAACCCATCTCTGTACTCAAGGCCTACTTTCGCAGACGCTCTCATCCACAGAGCAGAGGTCACAATCCCAGTAACCTCATCTACCCTCCTCTGTTGTGTAAGTCTCAAACAGTGGTGGTAGGTGGGCTCTGGAATTGTCAGTCTGCTGTAAAGAAAGCTGATTTTATCTCTGCTTTAACTTCCCATGATTTCCTTGCACTAACAGAAACCTGGATATCCCCACAGAACACTGCTACACCAGCTGCTTTATACTCTGCCTATGCTTTCTCTCACTCACCACGAGAAACAGGCAGGGGTGGTGGTACAGGTTTATTGTTGTCAATGAAATGGTGCTTTACACCTCTGCTCTTCACTCATTTAACCATCTCTTCTTTTGAATTCCATGCCATTTCAGTTACCTCTCCAATCAACCTTGTTATCATTGTTGTCTACCGCCCTCCTGGTCCCCTAGGAGACTTCCTGGAAGAAATGGACTCACTGCTTAGTGCTTTCCCTTCCGATAGCTCCCCCTGACAGTGCTTGGTGACTTCAACCTCCCCTCTGACAAGCTACATTCTTCTTCCCTCCTGTCTCTTCTCGACTCATTCACCCTCACACTCAACAGCTACATCCCCAGACACAAAGGAGGCAAGGTCCTGGACCTGGTTTTCACCCGTCCTTCTCCAGCTACAGACGTGACTACTCCCCCACTACACGTCTCTGATCATCACCTGGTATTCTTCACCATCACTCTACCTATCCAACCTAAAACTACCTCTCACCCCCTCGCTCTTACCCGCCGCAACCTTCACTCTGTCTCCACTTCATCTGTAGCTTCTGGCATGCTTTCTTCCCTTCCTGATCCTGAGTCTTTTTCCTTGGACTCAGCCACAGATAGTTTCCTCTCATCTCTTTCCTCAACTATGGACTTCCTCTGCCCTATGTTCACTAAAAGCAAGAAAACTTCTTGGCCTGCTCCTTGGCTTTCAGATGTGCTGTGCAACAATCGAAGAGAGCTAAGATCATCAGAGAGAAAGTGGAAGAAATCACAACTTCATGCAGATCTTGATTTTTATCAAACACTTCTTGTCAAGTTCTCCTCAGATGTGACTTCTGCCAAGACTTCCTTCTACAAGGAAAAGCTTGAAGCTTCCTCACATGACCCTCGGAAATTCCACATCATCATCTCTTCTCTGCTCAACCGCCCGGCTCCACCTTCTTCATCCTCCCTGACTGCAGAAGACTTTGCTTCTTTCTACCAGGAGAAGATTGAGGAAATCTGCCGGACCTTCACTTCAGCTCCGACTGCACTTGCGTCTCAGAGTATGCATTCCTCTACACCTTCATTGTCACATTTCTCAACTGTGGCAGCAGAAGAGATTTTACAACTCATCCAGTCCTGCAATCCTACCACCTGCCCATTGGATCCACTCCTTTCCACTATGCTCCAGACCATCTCGCAAGACCTTTTGCCCTTCATTTCCACTATCGTCAATAGATCCATAGCATCTGGTCAGGTACCAACTATTTTCAAGAGAGCAAGGGTTATTCCCATCCTAAAGAAACCTGCTCTGGATCCATCAGACATCAGTAACTGCAGACCGGTATCACTTCTCTCATTTCTTTCAAAAATTCTTGAACGCATTGTCTATAATCAACTGTCTGTCTATATCTCACAGAACAACCTCCAAGACCCCAACCAGTCTGGCTTTAAAGCAGCTCACTCTACAGAGACAGCCCTTTTCGATGTCTCTGAGAAGCTACATGCTGCTAGATCAACCAAACTGTCATCCATCCTTATCCTTGACCTTTCAGCAGCGTTTGATACGGTCAACCACAAGACTCTCTTATCCACCCTCAAGAGTCTGGGGATTTGCGGATCAGCTTGGGAATGGTTTGCTTCCTAATTGGAAGGACGCTCATATCAGGTAACATGGAGGGCAGTGACATCTGCTCCTCGCAGACTCTCCCCTGGCATCCCATAGGGCTCAGTACTTGGTCCTCTTCTTTTCTCCCTGTATACTCACTCTCTTCGTGAAGTTATTTCATCACATGGGTTCTCTTACCACTGCTATGCTGATGATACACAACTTATCTTCTCTTTCCCACCCTCAGATGCCACAGCTTCTGACCAGATCTCAGCATGTCTGGCAGAAATATCATCATGGATGACTGCTCATCAGTTAAAGCTCAATCCTAGCAAAACTGAACTGCTGTTCATCCCAGGTGATTCATCCCCAGTTCACTCCACTGGCTTCCGGTAGCTGCACGTATCCGATATCCGATCAAAACACTGATGCTGGCCTACAGAGACAAAAATGGACCAACTCCCTCTTACCTCAAAGCCTTCATCATTCCTCGCACTGCACCCCGCAACCTCCGATCTACCAGCACTGCTCGACTGGTTCCACCATCTCTCAGGGTAAGAGGCAAGTATACTACAAGACTCTTCTCTGTTCTGGCACCAAGTTGGTGGAACGAACTTCCCCTAGAGGTCCGGACAGCTGAGTCACTGGCTATTTTCAAGCGGTGGTTGAAGTCCTACTTATTCAGGAAACACTTCAACTAGCACTTCTTTCCTTATCTCTTGCATTAAAAAAAAAAAAAAAAACCTTTGACACTTTTTCATTGTAACTTTGAACAAATGTTTTAAACTCATGGTATCTTAAGTATGTAACCTAGTGAACCATCATTAATGTATTCAATATTAGAGATTTAAGCACTTATGTACGTCGCTCTGGATAAGGGCGTCTGCCAAATGCTGTAAATGTAAAACTCCATTAATAATAATAATAATAATAATAATAATAATAATAATAATAATAATAACTAGATTTGTAAAGTTTGTCATGACAAACTTTGATGTTGGCTTTGACAAAGTATTCGCAAAGGCTGGTGCTTTTTGGAGGCGAATGGACATAAGGGTTAGTGTTAGTTTTGGAGGCAAGTGGACAGAAAGCTAGGGTGCCAAAACATTTAGAGGTAATTGGAGACGAGCTTGTGTTGTCATCCGAATACTCTTGAGGAAGTTCCCCACATTGGGCTGAATGTTTTGACATGTCACATGTCCATGTTGTGCAAATTATTTTTTTCATGTGACATCATCAGAATACCCGTGAGGGTATTCTGAAAAAAAGTTTTTTGATTTTGCATATATTGGGGGCGGGGCTGAGGGACAACCGAAAGGACAGTCGGTACACCAATATAAATGTTTGTTCAGAGTATCACCCTAAAGGAGCTGGCCGATTTTTGTGTAGATAGTTCGAAAGCTTGCCGAGTTATAAAACTCCAAAGTTTATAATGGCAGTCTATGGGGAAAAAAGGCCATTTTGAGACACGATACCGGAAGTACCGGTACTAGGATTGCTTAGAAAGGTAATAGCAAGAAACGTCAGACCAGCGTCTACAACATATCCGAATTTGGTGCATGTGGCTCGAAAACTCTAGGAGGAGTAGCAATTAATAAAAAGGTGGCTAAGAAAAATATCTCCAGTAGCATAACTGAATGTTGGCTTCTACAAAGCCAACATAATAATGAGTAAACACTCATATAATCTCCAATAATCACTAAACAATATAAAAAACACCCCAGGGCATTTATTATAAACGAGTATTTTGGTTGTAACAGATTATGTGTAAAAACACTGGACTATAGCTGTCACCCAGCTGTACTGTGATTAGAGAGTGAAGCGCCACCTGCGTTGGCGTGATGTAGTCGGGGAGGCAGCGTGCTGTATCCTCTCCAGTCGTGGCTGAGTGGTGCCGGGGTCGGTGCTGGTTTGGGCGCGGGTGCGAGGAGGGCGCTCTCCTGGTCCTGCTGGCACTGCAGTCGGCTGAGGCTGGCGTGGCGCGCTGAGAGGAGGTAGAGAAATGCCGTATCTCCGTCTCGACACACGCCGTACGACACCAGAGAGCGCTGCTCGGAGCACAAACACTGACCTATGACCCAGCACTGCACTCGTGGGTGAAAACCATATTCAGCAAACATCTGGGACAGAGACAGGAGTTAGGAAAAGTGAGTGACAGGTTTGACCAATCTTTGATGCAGCACAGAAACCATGTTGTGTATACACATGAACACATCCAATTCCTTTCTCACTCACCTGCTGCTTGAGAGACGCTACAGTCATGTGGGGGGCGACTTTCACCGTGACGCAACAGGAAGACGTGGCATCTTCAACAGCAACTGCTAAGCTGCAAAACACACGACAGAGAGGCACTGTGTTTGTACAGAAATAGTTAGCGTGAGCATAAAATAAACCTATTAGACTCAACGCTTTGTGGATTTGTTCTGAAAATGTTCCGTTAATTGTTGAACACTGTCACGTTATTGTGATTGTAAAAAGGTATATTACTAGATTTCTATTACGAAAATTTGAGTTGAAAATTGAAAACATGAGTTCATCTCTAATATGAGGTTTAGCTTGATGAAAATAGAAAAAAAAGACAAAAATGTGTTGGAAATGTAGCAGATTTAGATGGATTATTGAATGAATAAGTGCTGTATAATGTTTCAGAGCACAAACACACCTACTTTATGTTTTTGTGTCTACAGTCCAATATCCTGAGTAAGGACTCCAGATTAAACCTGAATGTCCTGGTGCGGGGAAGGTGTTTATTTTTCTGCTTGTAACTAAAAGAAACTCAACCTGATCTCTTCGTCTTCAGGGTCCTTTTCAGCTGGCTGGATGGTGAGTGCCATCTGCTGGTGTGCTAGGGATGTAGCGTGCTGCATTGCTTCCTGAGCGTCTCCGGCTTTAATGGCTCTGGCCAAATCAGCACACAGCTCCTCTACAGAAATGACAGCATTCGTGGAAACAAAACAACAAACAACAATTACACAATTTGAATACACAAAATACTTAAATACAAATAAAACTGCCATGTGTTACATTTTCCAAAGCCAGTTTACTGAGATTTACTGCAGCACAACCTCTCAATATGACACTCTGCATGGATGTGGTGTGAAGAGCAGGGTCTCAAGACAATAAACACAGAGAAGGTTCTTCATCTCGCTCACCTTTTGCTGATAATGACAAGGCTGCACTCTGCTCGACGGGTTTCAGGTAAGGTACTGAGTCATCAGTGGGATGAGAGGCAATGCCGGCGACTGAAAAACAGAAAAGACTAAAATACATTAGATGAGACATCAGTTAGCCTTCCACGTGACTCTGTGTGGGTTTGTCTGTACACATCTGCATGTTTCCTCAGCTTGTCATGGACTGTGCATATATGATTTTTTTTCTGTCTATGCACCTGTGATTGGTTACACGTGTCTGTCTGTGCATCTGTGATTGTTTATGTCTGTCCGTCTGTGATGTTTACAAGTGTCCGTCTGTGCATCTGTGATTGTTTACATGTGTCCGTCTGTGCATCTGTGATTGTTTACATGTGTCTGTCTGTGCATCTGTGATTGTTTACATGTGTCTGTCTGTGCATCTGTGATTGTTTACATGTGTCCGTCTGTGCATCTGTGATTGTTTACATGTGTCTGTCTGTGCATCTGTGATTGTTTACATGTGTCTGTCTGTGCATCTGTGATTGTTTACATGTGTCTGTCTGTGCATCTGTGATTGTTTACATGTGTCTGTCTGTGCATCTGTGATTGTTTACATGTGTCTGTCTGTGCATCTGTGATTGTTTACATGTGTCTGTCTGTGCATCTGTGATTGTTTACATGTGTCTGTCTGTGCATCTGTGATTGTTTACATGTGTCTGTCTGTGCATCTGTGATTGTTTACATGTGTCTGTCTGTGCATCTGTGATTGTTTACATGTGTCTGTCTGTGCATCTGTGATTGTTTACATGTGTCTGTCTGTGCATCTGTGATTGTTTACATGTGTCTGTCTGTGCATCTGTGATTGTTTACATGTGTCTGTCTGTGCATCTGTGATTGTTTACATGTGTCTGTCTGTGCATCTGTGATTGTTTACATGTGTCTGTCTGTGCATCTGTGATTGTTTACATGTGTCTGTCTGTGCATCTGTGATTGTTTACATGTGTCTGTCTGTGCATCTGTGATTGTTTACATGTGTCTGTCTGTGCATCTGTGATTGTTTACATGTGTCTGTCTGTGCATCTGTGATTGTTTACATGTGTCTGTCTGTGCATCTGTGATTGTTTGTCTGTGCATCTGTGATTGTTTACATGTGTCTGTCTGTGCGTCTGTGATTGTTTACATGTGTCTGTCTGTGCGTCTGTGATTGTTTATGTGTCTGTGCATCTGTGATTGTTTATGTCTGTCTGTGCATCTGTGATTGTTTACGTCTGTCTGTGCATCTGTGACTGTCTACATGTGTCTATCTGTGCATCTGTGATTGTTTATGTCTGTCTGTGCTTCTGTGATTGTTTATGTCTGTCTGTGCATCTGTGATTATGTCTGGGGCAAAATGAATAGATCAGGAAGAGGTAAAATATTCAGAGGTAGTAAACAGGATAGAAAAAGTGCAAGGGACTGGAAACAGCAGACTTCTGAAAGCAGAAATGTAAAACTGAACGTGAACTCTGACCTCTGTGGGCTTCCCTCAGTGATGAGATCATGACAGTGGCCCACTCCTGGGCCTCCTGCTCGCTGCGAAAAGTGAAGACCAGCGTGTCATGCGGCGGCTTGATGACACACAGCTCGTGGCAGCGAGGTGACTTGATCTCGTACCTCACTGCACGCAGCTCGAACTCTGCCAGAGACTGAGGGAGAGAACAGGCTGCACATTACAGGCTCATTTTCATACGATCCAGAAATCCAGGGTCCCTGTTCTTCACATATGGATCCCTCAGAACATTTGACATGATCCTGGATATTTGTAAGTCTATTCTATCAAGCTCCTTATTTTCTATTCACAGATAGCGTTTTTCAAACAAAGAGTTACAACAGATTAGAGAGACCATCAATGCCTCCTATGGCTTCACTGTAAGAGGACTATTGCACGTATATAATAAACTTTCAGTACGGATCATAACTGAGACAGAACAATGACCAATTCATGTTTGTGCAAGTTTTCTTTATGAAAAAGCAAACAAAGACAACCAGAATAGCAAATAGAAACAGTAAACTAGTAAAGCACAAAGAAAACAGATGTTAGTTAAGAGACCTACAAAAAAAGTGGGGCTCTGGTCATTTTATTTACGCCTTACAAGTTTTAAACAGGTTAAACATTGTGAAAAATCTGTCGTATTCTCGGCTTTGTACTAACTCTGTTACCAAATTTGAACTCTGCTACTTTCCTTCCAGGCTTTATTTATGTTCATAACGTCTTTAAATGCATAATGAGAGTTGCATCGTATCGTTAGCGCTTTTGTGTACAAACTAAAACATTAGTCTCCTGTTGATGCCACTTGAACGTCACGTAACAACCCGCAGGCCTTCTGTTAAAAGTTTGTGCACCTTGTAAACTTCCCTAGAAGTAAAAGTGGCAGGGCTGAGCAGGTCGGTTCCAGCATATATATCGGGGCCTGAAAACTGTAAACAGGATTCTGAATCAGAGAAATTTGACCATATCATTGGACTGTTACGGGTCACGGCACCGGCTCGAAACTTTTAAAGACCGCACCTTTAATCATCTATAAAGAGAAAAAAAGTAGTGACTGCAACAAGCAAATAAAAAGGGGTTATATTTAAGGATTGTCAAGTATCAGGGCTGTCAAGTGTCGCGCATTGAGAGTGACAGTCACACATTTCGGTCTTTTGTCACGCTCTCCCACCACACATCGTATTTCTCACGCAGAAAAACTTTGACTATTTATCATAGTCATATATATCAATATGCCGCAGCGCCCAAAATGTATCTGTCCGTACCACTGTTTCTATGGAACCGGGCAGGAAACAAGCGCGTCTCCCCTGGAGTTCTTAGTCGAGCCTGACACATCATCCAATCAAAAAAAAAGAGGCTACACAATAGCCAATCAGAAAATAGCACTATTGTATATGGGTACGTTTTAAAGCAACAACCAATGAAAAAAAAATATTCATTAGAGACGGTATTTTCGATGTTTTGAACAAAACCTCAACACTAAACAGCTTGTCTCTGGACAGGTAATTGTCCTCAATCATGACCCTAAAAATGTCTGGGCTTGAGCCAAACTGTTTTATATGGGAGCAACATTACAAATGATAAAGGAGTCAAAAAAGGCAACAAATACTTACAATAAACAACACCAGTCATAATCTCTCTCTCTCTCTCTCTCTCTCTCTCTCTCTCTCTCTCTCTCTCTCTCACACACACACACACACACACACAAACACACGGGTTGGAAATGTCACTCTTGCCTGTCTTCAAAACTTGAGAGCCCTGTGTGTGAGTATGTATACACACACACACACACACACACACACACACACACACACACACACACACACAAACACATTCTGATCATAACCAGGGTATTCACAGGCTTTTGGTTTCACTTTGCTGACAGTTCTGGAGTCAGTGGATTTTCTCAGCTGATCTTCTGGATGTGTTAGAAATACATTAGGAGGTTGAAGGAGAAAGTAAACACGAGGGAGGTCAGATGTGTGCTGTGAGGACAGCAGCGTTAGTTACCGTGATCCTGCCGTTACTGCCGGAGTCTCTGACGGTGAGGCGGAATTCTCCGGGCCGGTTCGGGTCCATGCTGAGCTGCAGACGGAGAGACGCGTCATCATCCACGGCACCGGGGGAGCTGAACGGCCGCAGCGTCCCTCGTGACACCGACACGCGCACTGACATCAGTACCGTGCTGCAACCCGAGCTCGAGCTCTGCTGTAACGACGGTGACGGAAACACCGGAGCCCAAACACCCGAACTCAGAGACATCACGACCTGTTATTATACTTAACCCCAGGGATGAGAAAACAAAACAGAACCGAAGATGAAGTTATGTAGAGAGAAACAAGCACAGCTCTGAGATCATCATCACTACTGTTCCTTCTGACAGGAGGAATGAAATCAAAACAGGAAGTAGGTCCGTCTGATTTTAGTTCCCCCGGAAACTTTGGCCACGGAAATATGTGACTGTGCCTTTTTTTTTTTTAATCCTGTTTTCATTACAAATGTATGTTCTGTTAATTATGAAACTATTTATTCTATTATTATTATTATGGTTATGTAATTTATTAGAAAGTCATTAAACTGCTTATAAGAGTCTCACTACATGACCATCACAACCACAATAAGTAGATTGTTTTGTAAAAGAATCCTGTGTCAAGTCTCTTTTAGGGCCCCAATGATAAAATGTTTAGTTCTGGATTATTTTATTCTGTGTATTTGATGTTTGTTAGATTTATTCTATAATAATGTAATTTTCTTTCCAGAAAGGAAGCAAAGGTAACCGAAGACATTTTACACAGTAATAACGTGGTAGCGAATGAAGGACGTCGACATTTTACTCAGTAAAGTAGAATAGTGCTTGATCGGGTTGTGAGGAAATAACTGGAGAATCCGTATTTAGCGTGTGAATGTCTTGCAAGAACAACTCATTAACAGACTTTAAGTTTTCAGGTATTTTATTAACAAAAACAACAGAACTGTTTATCAAAACGAAACAGGGGGTTGGGTTAGCGTGCTGTAAGCTTGCGTTCATGATGTTGTGCCTTAATTACATTGTTCAGAACAGCTCATCACATTAAGAGGAGAAAAGTACCACATTTCTCAGCTACCTGCTACCAGTGAGGCTTAAAAGGTGAACTTGTTTTCTTACGTCTAATGTGCCGCTAGTATCGACACTCTGTGATTCTTGCTAGCTGTCCTGAAGCAATGGCCACCCAGACAAACACTGATGTTTATGTGTATTAAAAAAAAATCATATTTATGTTTTCCTTTCAGTGTTAAACAACGGACTTTCCTGTTTACTTTCCTAAAACAAATATGAACAACGTTCAAAGAAATAGCTTGCAGGAGAAAACGTCCTCTACAGTTTTCTTTTTCTTAGGTCTCAGTAGCTCCACCCATATTCTTGATCACTCACCCCCAAAATTGCCTCTTAGGTAAACCCCAAGGCTTAGTACAGGCACAGTTTGTTCTTTTTCTTATTTCCAGAACAGGACATTCCAAAGCAGCAGCCAGCATGGATACACAAACAGTGCCAGCAGCGGGTAGACCAGTGAACCGTACAGGGCGTGGTCCAGGATGCCCTGAGAAATGACGGACAGGAAGAGCATGCAGCACTCGGACAGTGTGACTGGCGCTTCCTGGAGGTCCTGGAAGAGGAAGATGCAGTAGAGGATTGTACAGCCTGGACTGAGTAGCACCATCGCAACGGCACCTAATGACCTAATGAGAGACAGTTCATAGGATTAAACACACATAGGAAATGTTTACATTTTTGACAATCCAAATGCAGATTCCTATCGAACTGTTATAATGCTAAAATAGCTAAAATGTCCAGTTGTTAATGAGTGTCAAATCCAAGTGTATAAATTAAAAGGTGCAATCCTTACTTGAACAAATAACCATGGCAGATATGTAGAACATTCAGTCACACGATTGGCAAAATAGTATTAAGAAAAGCAATTTGGAAATCAGGTCTGGAATGTGTCTCTGGTCACCATTTGATACATGCTATATGGTCTACCATTGATCTTGGAGCTGGGGCTTAATGGATATGAATGAGAATCATACCGAAAAGCTAGAGACTTAATCGTAATTTAATTCAGTTCATTTTATTTCTGTAGCTCTTTTATCAATGGGCATTGTCAGAAAGCACAGTTATAGAAAAATACCTAAATTCAGGATATACATCAAAAGGAAATCTGTCCTCATCTGAGTGACAATGGAAAGTGTGATTATAAAACAGTTCATGTTTACATACTTAGGCATGTGTGGTGTGACACAGGCAGCAGCCGGCACCAGCGTGACAGCCAGGATGAAGCCCAGGGAGAAGTTGATGAGAGCCGTGCAACCGAGAAGCACAGCTAAGTAGAGTAGAGCTGCCAGTTTCAGCACCTGCCAACCCTTCTCTGTGCCCTCACCTGAGATCAACCTAACACACACACACGCACACACAAATACACTGTATTTTAATAATGGTAATAACGATGAGATGAGCTAGTCAGACAAGTCAGATGTTAGAGATCTGTATTTAAACTTTTTGCAATATTACACAACGGCAGCCCTGATAGTAGTTGTGGACATTCCTTATTGTTAAACTTTGTAGTTTTTAACAAATAGAAATTGTAAACTTGGGCAGACCATTAAGGCATGAAACACTTTGTGATGTGCTGTTGACGAGAGAGAGAGAGAGAGAGAGAGAGAGAGAGAGAGAGAGAGAGACAGAGAGAGAGAGAGAGACAGAGACAGAGACAGAGAGAGAAAGAAAGAGAAAGAGCAACAGACAGAGTGAGAGAGAGAGAGAGAGAGAAAGAAAGAAAGAAAGAAAGAGAAAGAGCAACAGACAGAGAGAGTGAGAGTGAGAGAGAGAGAAAGAAAGAAAGAGAAAGAGCAACAGACAGAGAGTGAGAGTGAGAGAGAGAGAGAGAAAGAGAGAAACAGTGAGAGACAGAGAGAGACAGAGCAACAGACAGAGTGTGAGAGAGAGAGAGAGAAAGAAAGAAAGAGAAAGAGCAACAGACAGAGATAGAGTGAGAGAGAGAGAGAGAAACAGTGAGAGAGAGAGAGAGAGAGACAGAGAGAGAGAGACAGAGAGTACCTGTGTGTGTTGTGGGGCAGTGCCAATCCTGCAGTGTAGATGGCGATGGCGGTGAGAACCACAGCCTCGGTCTCAGACACTGGGAAGTGCTCTACTGCTGTTTCCTGAGACAGGATTGGGAGTGTGTACAGAGCCACACCAGTCAGGTGGCTGATCACTATCGGAGTCAGCACAGACAGGACAACGGAACTAGGCGGCTAGAGGAATGGAGAATGTTGGGAAAAGGATTCTAGTCATACTGCACCAGATCCAGATCAGGATTCAACACCAAATACTGAGAAAATGACATGGAGAAACTGTATTTACACAAAATAGCACCCAAAAGCACTAAAGCTGATGAGAATGATCTTTGTTTAATCTTAACTATAATGTAGGAACATGTGGAATAGGAATATATGGAATTCCCTACAGGTCTAGGTATACATCACAGACATGATAAATGCATCTGGGTGAAATATTGCATGTATTAATAAAGCCCCTGAAATGATTAAAAGGTTTGAAAATGTTCTAACTGACCGGGACTCCTTCACTGACTCCGTCCTGGGTTACTGGGGCCGGATTCCCAATCTGGACCCACAGATCCAACGCCTGCAATGAAGTCAAGGATCCTGAAGACATTTTCACTAAAACCTCCAGTTACAAATACTATAATCATGTAGACTATAGAGGTATTGTACAGCACATGAGTAAAATCTAATCTGCCGCAAAGCTCGTCATGCTTCATCACACCTGCAGGAATGTGCGATTTGCCCTCTTCCACATACATGGAATTATACAGCTTATAGATGCACACCATTGTCTAGTGTCACTGTGATTGACATTGTGATTCCACCCAGAGAATCGGCCAATTTTGCTCTGTTTTATTCTGGCTATAGCTGATGGGCAAATGAATTTAGCATCAGAAATTGAACACAGAGAACATTCGCTGTTCTAGTGTAATAAGGCATGAGAAAACCTGCTGCCAGTCAGCGTACTCACGACTTATTGTAAGATATTGTAAAGGAACAGTGAAGACAAAGGGTCATAAATAAAGAGACTTGTGTAACTGTTAGGATACTCGCAGCAGCAGGATGGCAGCCAGCAGGCCAAAAGCAGGCATGTAGTATCCAATAGAGACAAAGTGAGACAGCGAAGGCATCAGGTAGAAGAAGTAGGACTGGTGAAGTCGCTCCAGGAGATTATTCAACTTCCTGAACATTCCCTCAAACAGCCTGTGACATGTTAAGAATGAAAGATGGAGACGTTTTATACATAATTTCTTATTCAGGTTCAGGTCATTAGTAGAAGACAGGAATATAAATGTGCATTCTGTCATTTATCAGTGTTGTGTGAGTACAAAATGTGTGTAAAATGTGCAAACAAACATTTCAAAGCAAAATGAAGGAATCCAAATTGGTTAATATCCACGTGTGTGTGTGTGTGTGTGTGTGTGTGTGTGTGTGTGTGTGTGTGTGAGAGAGAGAGAGAGAGAGAAACTGACTATATACATTCAGAACAACATTTGATGGTAAAAGTAATGGCTGACCTGCCGAGAGTGGTAGCGTCAGTCTTGTAGTGTCTGAAGCTGTTGATGCCCCGGATAGTCGCAGCCTCGATGTGGTAGCGCAGGAAGAGACCGTGGTCACCCCAAGGCCGACCGCTCGCCTGCTTCAGCACCATTAGGATCATTGTCTGGGCAGAAACGGTGTAACCGTCCGTACTGTCCCAGTCATTCCTCTGGAGCTGAGACAGGATACAAGGGTCTCATGCACTTTAAATACTGGGAGACCATCAGGAACACACAGGACTGCTATATGTACTGTTCTGAGATATAACCAATGAGCTTCCTGGAGGCCGGCGCTCATGTCTACCAGAGACGTGTAGCTAACTTGTTAAATGTTTGGGATGGCGTTAGGACAAATTAGATAAACATGAATGTTTACAGATGCAGACATTTTTATGTAAAAATGTTTGTAAGTCAGTTTTAATCCTATACTTTGGCTTATGGTTATTTCATACAATTTAATAGATTGTGTAGCTTACAAATAAACAAATACATCATTAATTGCACCAGGGAAATTTAGGCAAAACAACAGATAAACGTGTGTCAGTAAGAAAAGTCTGCAAATATTATAAAAGAAAAAAACTTCAAGACAATGTATTGTAACGGACATGTTTTCCCTTATTAAGTGAATATATTTGAATAAACAATAGGGACTATTTCTATATCAAATGTACAATATTGTGGTATGAAAAAAGACCTACATTATAAATGGCTTCGTAGCGTTTAAAAACGTTCATGGGTTCCACACACAGTGTATATCCTGATTTAAGGCTATCAGGTTTGTCTTAATGTCTTTCTTACCTTCCCCTGAATGGTGCAGAGGACACCAAGCTTCTGGCAGAAGGCGTGGAAGAGGTTGGCCAGGTCCAGGTTGGGGAGCTGGCCATTTAGACCTTCCAGGACCAGGTCCAGACTGGTAATGACATCACTGCTGAGCTCCAGCGAGAGAGCAGCCTGGATGGAGCCGGCTCGGCCCTGTAGCGGCGTGAAGCTCATCCCTGATCGATCCGTTATAGCATAATGTCGGATTTTCGGCAAAAGATAAAAAAAGAAACTAAGATTTTGTGTCTAATCTAGTAATGCCAGAAAGTCCAGATGCCATGGACAGAAAACATGAGTCTCACTTGTGAGCACTGATGTGAATGAGTATAAATAACTGTAGCTCTTTGTAGCTCTGTAGAACTTTACTAACAGATTAAAAAAAAAAAATACAAATATATATATATATATATATATTTTTTTTTCAGGGCTTTAATTTTTTTCTTCATTGTTTTATTTTGACAGGAAGATTCATATATGCATTTAATTATTTATTAAATGTGATTGGGGAAGAATGGGGTGTGTAACTCACCAGTGATGTTGGTGTGATGGTAGCCCTCTAACCAAGCCTGCATACCAATGAGATCGTGCTCATTCACCAGGAATATAATGTCTTTAGCCCAGTAAATCTGACCTGAGATGACAACATTACACCTGTGTCACATAGAAGCACCGTAAGCAGGAAACAACAACATAACAAAACCGATAAAAATGCTTGTTCAGTCTTTTAATAAGCTGCTCAGAGATGAAGCAGCATCATTTATTTCCTGGTACTTAGTTACATCTCCTCTGGTCTTAATTACATCTGGTGAGAATTCAAACAGTGTTTTTAGTCCGTTCTTCCACTGACGTGGGCAAATTTGCAGATTTCTTTGCATAGTAAACACTTTCTGTATATTCATCCATGTAAATTAATGTCTATTTAAGTTAAATGCACTATATGGGAATTAGATCAATATATCTACAACATGCAGAGTGTGCTGAATTTAAAGGCCATACATACACACTACAGTTACCATCCTGTAATGTAGCTGTAGACATTCAACCTACATAGACTCTATAATAATATGCTCTTATTAGTGGCTGTGAGGTTTATTTGACAAAGGATCCCCCTTTTTTTTACTTTCTATAAAAAAAAACAGCAGAAATTTAGACTGAAAACATGAAGTAAAACATGGAATTGTGTTTATAAAAGGAGATTATAAAGCATCTCACTTCTGAAATACTGGGCGAGGCCAAGCAGAAGACCCACTGCCTGGTTGTTGCTGTTACCAGGACTGCAGGGGGCACTAAATACCAGGGCTTCTGTTCGTGGAGCTCGAGGTGCACGCAAGATCCCATACACATTAGTGCCTCGAACCATCTGAGAGAAAAAGAGAGAGAGAGAGAGAGAGAGAGAGAGAGAGAGAGAGAGAGAGAGAGAGAGAGAGAGAGAGAGAGAGATATTTCTGACAAAGCTGTTGTGAATTAAATTAAAATAAATTGTGTTTATATGCCAGTGTACAAACTCACATATCTCTCCTTGTTCTCATCAGGGAAGGGTAGAGTGCGTGAGAAGCTTTGAGTGAAAACCTCCAGCCCTCTGGCCTGCATTGTCTTGACCAACCAGTCCACTGGCATGCCCCTTCAATGAAACAGGAATGATCAAAAAGCAGAACCACTTAGACAATCATATATAAATATTATCGCTTAAAACCTACAGAAACAAAACAGCCCAGTAGAGTCTTCAGTTTTCATTCCACTTTATAAAAGTCAGTTCTACTTACCCAACCTTTTTCTTATTAGCTGCAAACTCCCGTGCCGTAGCCAAAGCTCTTTCTCCTGAGGGGAACCGCTCCTCCACCATGGTGGAACCCATCGCGTTCTCCGACATGTACGTCCGCAGAGTGAACGGCTCAAACGCCAGGCCCATGAACCAGGCAATTCCCGCCAGGTAACACACCACACTGTGGTCCAAACAGAGTATTAAGAAGACTGGAATTGTTCTTTTTTTTTGTTTTCTTTTTAAATTGGTTTCCCAGCTTCTCACACATAGTGTCGAGTCCTGATGAGTGACTGCTTACCATATGGGAGTATTGAGGCGAGTGAGCAGGCTTGTCAATGCCTTCCTTCGGTTCGGGTCAGATAACAGACCCATGTTGTCTCACTGGACCCACTGTGACATAGGAAACAATCATGAAATGCAAAGAGGAGTCGGTGATGGTAGTTAGGAACAAGTTAAATCTTAATTAATACAACAATAACACTGTTGGAGCTTTCTGAACCGAGGGGCCACGTGACTGACAGGTGAGTAAAGCTCCTACTTCTGCTGATCGGGTGGATGCTGGTGGTCAACGCATCGGTTACTTACTAACTTACTCTTCTGCAATCAATATGGCTTTCCAGTTTGCACCACAACTGTTAGTTCCCAATGACTATTTGCTGAATACCACTGTTCCGAATAACCAATCACTGAACATCATTTATAGATACCCAATCGCTGAGAACCACTGTTCTGGATAGCCAATCGCTGACATCCATTATTCCAAATAACCAATAGCTGACCTCCACTGTTCTGGATGTCCAATCGTTGACCTCCACTGTGTCCAAGAGTCATTCACAGTGGAGAATGTGGAGTCAGAAGAGAATGACTGCTTCTAGCTGACAGGGAAGGCTTTGTTAACTCAAATAATCACTCTTTATAAGCGCGGAGAGCAGAAAAAGAACATTGAATATTGTGCTACACCAGAAGAACTACACCCGGTTCTACTCCCTTCAGTCAGGAACAGGATAAAATGATAAATAAATAAATAAATAAATAAATAAATAAATAAAAGCCACTACCACCAAAATATTTGTGTTTAATGAGAGACGAGCGAGTGACTGAGACCTGATGAACTGGTTTTACGTCTATGACCGGGTTAGGTACTCTCAATAAGCGTTATAAATGACAATACAGGAATAAAGACGCTGCTAACTTGCTTCAGTTGGCTGCTAACTAGTTTAGCACCTAGCTAACTGCACGAGCGCTGTCAAGGCAACCAGGGTGTCAGCTGCCATGGCGTAACGTAAAAAAAAAGAATAAACTTATTAATTATATATAAAAAATAAACACACACACACACGCTCAATTATTAGATCGGACTTTTCCAATTCATACCTTAAAAAAATGTTAAAATCCCAAAGACAGCAAAGACACATTCATTTTTCCTGCCTTTCCTCGGAAGTAAAATTACACAGGAATTTCCGGTAAACCAGCAGATCTACAAATAATTCTCAAACCTACTTCCGGAAAATGTGTTGGATATCAGCGAATCTGCGCGGCACGCTTTGTGATCCGAACCCTGTAATATTTTATGTTATCATCATAATTTTGTCCTTTTTTAAAATGTAAATAAAATATTTTTGTAAAGTATAGTATATTTTTCTCTTTAAACATTTCACACAATTTGATTTTTTCAGCGTATTAAATTATGAGAATTTATACATCATCATCTTTATCATCATCATCATCTTTATTATCATCATCATCATCGTCGTCATCATTATTATTATTATTATTATTATTATTATTATTATTATTATTAGTAGTAGTAGTAGTAGTAGTAGTAGTAGTAGTATTAGTATTAGTATTAGGATTCAAGCCCCGAAGTGCCGTAAACACCTATTGTTATCGTTAGTTTTCTTATTACTATTCTTCCGCCACTGAAGTCAAGAACCGTACGTAGGAAAGTTATGAAATTTGGCACACATGTAGAGGCCAGTCTTAGAAGCTATTATAGCAACTTTGGTGTGTCTAGCTCAAACCCTATAGCTCCACCAGTCCAAACAATTTGGGGGCAGTTTGGCACACAATATGTCTTGGGTGCTAATATCAGAACCAGAATCAGCACCACAGTGACACACACACACACACACAGACATTTCGCAACGTGACAGCGCCACCTAGTGGCCACGAGATTTTCACGTTAAGTTCAGTATTTTATGAATGCAATGCCATATCGCTACGAAACTTGGTATGGTTCATCAGCGACATGTTCTGAGCGCATCTGATTGGCTTGACCCCGGAATCGCTGCTTGTAGCTATTATTATTATTATTATTATTATTATTATTATTATTATTATTATTATTATTATTATTATTATTATTATTATTATTATTATTATGTGCATGTAGCTAATAATTATCTTTGCTTAAAATAGTTTATATACAAAATCCAGAGGCCAGTCTTAGAAGCTATTATAGCAACTTTGGTGTGTCTAGCTCAAACCCTATAGCTCCACCAGTCCAAACAATTTGGGGGCAGTTTGGCCCCCAAATTGTATATATTGTATAATTAATATAATTATATATATAATATAGTTTATATAATTATTGCATAATTATAATTGTATTATATATATATATATATATATATATATATATATATATATATATATATATATATATATATATATATATATATATATCCCATTTATATTTAAATTTTGCCTCTTTATAATAGGATATTTTCTTTAATCTGAATCAGAAAGATTAAATGTAAATGCATACATGGTTAAAAACATTTTATTTTTTTTTGTTTTGACCCTAGAAAGGGCATCTCTGCTTCTTACGAGTGAGTCTGATTTTTGGTTCAGCTTGACAATAAAAAGTACCCCTTTTGCCTTTTTTGCTATTTTGCTCTTATGATATTTTTTACTTATTTTTTTACTTATTTTTTTTTTATTATTCTTTGCATGTTTCAAGAAATCTTCCTCTAACCTATTTCTAAAGATCAAAATAAATGAATGATTTTCTGTCTGTGATTTTTCTGTCAAGGTTCTGTTAGCTTTCAGTGTGAGACGTGTGTTTTTTCCTCCTCTGCTGATAATGTTACACAGAATTTTAGTGGTTGAAGATCACACCTTTTTGATGATCACACCAAATTTGAGCTGCTTATAAACAAATACTTGGAGCATCTCAGAGAACAGAAATGTTTTTGTCTTTTTTATGAATATATTGCTGCTTGTAGACTAGAAAAAAAAGGAAATATTTATCATTACGTAATGCTAAAAAGTGTGTAATGACAAAGATATTCAATGGACTTGGACACACACACACACACACACACACACACACACACACACACACACACACACACACACACACACACACACACACACACACACACACAAATGACATGTTTAGTCTCTGGAAAGAGTTAAATTCCTATTAACATAAAGAATTACCACAAAAAAAAAATGTAAGCAAGCACATTTATATAAACCTGTGATTTTCAGCTACACTACTATCAAAACTGCTGCTATAGAAAATGAACCTTCTGACCAATCAGAATTGAAAATTCAAAAGCACTGTGGCGTGATTCAGTTTAATGGTTAAAAAGAACGTTCTATGTTATTTACATGCTTTTGAATATTTGGTTAGTAGTGAGAGTGTTTTAACATATATTACGACACATAATTTAAACATGTTTAACATCATCAGTGGAAAAGATCCTTATCTCTGCTGGTGCAGTGGTGAAAAACCCCCAAAAGGCTATCGTGGATTGTGGGCTTCTTTGTTTGAAATGTGTGAAATAAACAGGAAGATGCTAAAAGTCATCTGTGTTTTTATACTAAAAGGTCACACCCATTTGTATGGTGATTGCTCCATAATCTAACAGTGAATGTAAGAATAACTATAACTATATATGATTTGGTAATAAGTGAAATCATAACATGACTTTTAATAGGAATGAAACAGTTGAGGATGTGCTGGTATCAGAAATGAGCCAATTCAGGGTAGTAAATCTAGAATATAAGAATAAAAAAGTCCCCTAAAGTGGATCTCATCTCATCTCATCACATCTCATATCATACACATAGAATATTATAAACATAATAAAAAGAAATTATTCATCAAAGATTCCTCTGTAAAGTTTCCATTAATTTATTCTTATGTGCTTTACACTCAAAGTCTTTTATGTCAGTTAAGAGCAGGAAGAAAACCTTCATTATTCATTACATTCAGTAAGGTGAGGCTGTAAGAATCTTACTTAAGCCTCTTGACACACACAAAGGGATATGTATTAACGCATGGGATGTCATTCCAGTTCATAAAGACTGTAAGAAAAAAAAAAAAAGAATTAATTCAGTAAGACTGACAGTCAGTTGATAATGAAACGTCACATCTACAGAAGAGGCTCAACTTACCAGAAAAGTTCATATGCACACAACACTCTATATTTTCAAAATTGTTGGGTTCGTCCGGGTTCCATTTGGTGAAAGATAATTTGGTGCCGTCAGACCAAAACCAGTTTTTTAGCTAAAAAAAAAAATAATAATAATTGATGATTTTATATATATGGTATTATTTTTAATTTGTTTTAAAATCAGAAATTAATTAAAATCAGAAAACAATGTTTTCTCATTCAGCCTTAACAACAACAACAAAAACAACAACAACAACAACAAAAACAACAACAACAACAATAATAATAATACCAATATATTATAATGATAATAATAATTATAACTATAAATTATGAATAATACATTTTACATAAAAAATAAATAAATACCTTCTATATGTAAAAAATGCAAATATGTTAAATTAAATAATAATACAATAAAATAATGTTGAATATTTAATATTTATAATTATGCACTATTTCTAGGTCCCAAATGAAAAGAAAGCAAATGTATGACATTGAGTATGTTAACCCATGTCTAACATCCTCTACTGAACCCTGCAATCAGACGACACAAAAACGGATCATAAGGTTTTGCACGAACCATGTGGAGTCCATGCAGCTCGAGTCACATTGTGTTTAAAGTAAAAAAGGAGAAACTTTGATATCAGTGTAAATATTTCAAAGATTCTACTTGACTGGAATTAGAAAAGGGTTCATTTTCACTTGTGCTCTCAAATGCTGCCGATAGCTGAACAATCATAGAGCAAAAAAAACACAAAAACAAACAAAAAAAAAACACAAGCTCTCTTCCATTTTGCTTTAGATTTAGAATTGGTATAGAATTGGTATGCATATTTACTGTTGTTTTTCTGATTTGACTTTTTTGTGTGTGTTTTGAGCCTGAACCAATGCTGAACATTTACCTTCACACAGTTAGTAAGGCCGATCCACGTGGGATTCTGTTTGGGGTCATGAAAACGAATAAGGGCCTTGACCACCTTATACTCATCTTCACTGTGTATTGAGACCAAGTTGGCTCCAAGATCCAGACAGTGATTCTGGAAAATCAAAAGATCAAAAGGAAGTAAAAGATGCATTCGATATTTAATATTTTAAATGAATAATGAAAAAAAATGCCTTCTTAATTCCTTTAGATAGTATAATATATAACTTAATTATAAGATATAAAATCTTGTAAATCAACACACAGCCTGTACTCTTCTACTTGACAGACAGAATTTTTATTTTATTTTTTGGTTGTGGTTTTCACTGCTGCAGTACAGATAAGTATCTTTTCCCCTGGAGGTGTTAAAGTCGTTTAGTGCTATTTTAAGCCAAGGCAAAGCAAAGCAAATTTATTTATACAATAAAATAAGTTTAGACTTAAATTATTATTATTATTATTATTATTATTATTATTATTATTATTATTATTATTATTATTATTATTATTATTATTATTATTATTATATCATTAAATATTGAATTTTATATTATATTAATTTTATATTATAGCACAATTCTTACTTAGAGGTCAACGGAAGTGTTTTACGTGGAGATAAATAAAAGCTTTAACCTCTTGAGACCCGAATGTCCTCATATGAGGACATAACATTTTCTCACAACTTCATTGTCTCTATATATTTATTGTACCATGAGGACTGTTAGGCATAATTCTTTTGCAAAACTGCTTCCTTGAAAAAGACTGATTAAATTCAGCTATGAATTAAGAGAAACAGTCAGTAGAAATTGTAATGTACACAACAGTAGCATAGGGGTCTCAGGAGGTAAAAGCAAAATAATAAACTAAAACTAAAAGTACGATAATTAAATACAAGAATAATATCAAGGTCTAAGAAAAAGAAAGGATTTAATGCTGAAAAGTACTGTGCTGAAAAAAAGTGCAAAGGTTGAAAAGAAATTTGTGAAGTTGTAAGATATTTTAATAATAAATATCACTGAGCTCTGAAAATCTTCCATTTTATAACTTTTACATCTAGAACATTTACATCTATAGTTATGCATTTAAACAAAGTGTCTGAGCATCTGATGTGAATGGACCTGACAGTGATACACATACATGAAGGTAGTTTTATGAAGCATGACTAAACATGAGTGCTGAGTGCTGTGCGATTAGTACAAGATTAAAGCAAATAGTACAACATTTAGCTCAAAGCCTCATCACAGCAGATGTGTATCAGAGTGATCTTAATCTCTTCTTCTCTTAGGAGAATTTCTAATAGTGATTTGCTTCTTATCTCATAAGCTGTGACTTCAAAGATATGAAGGAAGTGTGGTTTACCTCAGCAGAGATCCAATCCATGTGCTGGTCAACATATATGTAGCATCGTCTGCCATAGCTCACCCATCCTGATGGACAATATGGTGAGCACGAGGATCCCTCCAAAGAGAAATATTCATTTTCAGGCTCTGAACGCTGCAAGGAAACTAAACGTAAAATAAATCAGAATCTTATTTATTTATTTATTTATTTATTTATTTATTTATTTATTTATTTATTTATTTATTTAGAAATGCTATTAAAATCAGAATTCAGAATAAATTATACCTTTGACCAATTCATTCCACTTAGAATCTGAAAAATGTCCAGAAAAAGAGTGTTATTAATTTTTCATGTTGGAAGGCTATGTTGTGCTGAAAGTGTAAGTTAGTCTGTGAGAGTTACCTGTTACAGATGTTTCAACCAGAACTTAAAGAATGAAACGATAAAACAGAAAAACAAAAAATTATGATTGTGATTTAAACATCTCTTTATCTCAAGTGATGTTTCAGGATATAAAACTTACCGAAGGCTGTTGAAGCCACACAGATGACAAACAGCAATGAAAATCTGATCTGACAAACCATGCTTGCGATTTCTGAGTTAAACCTTAAATGAGTCTGGAAGCGTCTCTTCAGCTTTAATGTGGAACAGGGGAGGTGGAGCACATGTACTGTACAGTTATTCATTTGTGCTCATCTCTGAAAATACTCATTGTCAAATATAAAAATCACATAAAATAACAACATTACATTTATAGTGAATGTTCTACACTAATCATGTTACTATAATGATCTTCTTTCATGTTATGGAATATACATAAAAAAATAGATCCTGTTATCGCTGATATTATAGCATCTATAAATAGTCATTCCCTCCTCAGCCTCTCTTTTTCTTTAAATAAAAGTAAAATCCTGATTTATCTCTGACTGTGATAAAAAGCTGACCCTGGAGACTCCTTCCAAAAATGGCAATTAAATCTCCTCATAAAAATTCATATCAACAGCTACACGTGTTAAATCTGTTTAAATAGAACGGCTGCTATACGAGTCATGAGGTGATTAAGGTGTTAATACAGAAATGATAACGAATCAGAACGAGTGTTTTGCTATAAACATGTGAGTGGAATAAATGAACAATTTTTGTCCAAACAGAATCAAGAATTCAACATTGATTATTGTCATTGTTATTGTCCACATTTTTTTTTAGATTGGTGAGGTTGGTATCTAAGGTTCTAAGGGAAAAGTTAGTTATTAAACTAAAAAAAATGGATGACAAAAAATGGAAGTCTATATCGAGCATTGAATGTCTTTGTCATGTTCTACTTCACCTTGGTGGCTAATGTGAAGCTCACATGAAAAGTGTCAGGAGTATAAGAATTTGTATTTTTCATAATTCTTTATTATCTGATTTTATCTAGACTACTAGTAACAATGTTTTCATAAAAAGAAAAAAAAATATTTTCCCATAAAAACACACAGAGAGTATAATGAATGTGCAAGCACAGGTTTTTCTGAGATTACCATTCTGTAGTATATACAGTATGAACAGTTTTTTGATGAGCTCAGACATACTTATAAGTAAATTGATACAACATGCAGCTTATTTGATGTCGCTAACATTATAGGATACTTTACAGCAGTGTACCTGGAAAGTCCCTAGCAGATACAGTAAGTACATCTCTGTCACCACTGAGACAGATTAAAAACTGCTAATACCAATAAATGATAACTGTATATAAAATAATTTTAATTTTCAATTTCCAATATCAAAATTTATTTAATTATAATATGTATTATATTGCTCAAGTATATACAGTATATACACATATATGTTAATAAAGTTAACTTTCTTGGCACACACAAAGGGAACGGTCTGATCACATGGAATGTCATTCCAATCATTCCCTGCAAACAGAAATAAATATAAAAGAATTAAATGACATCCTGTAAAATATACTGTGGAAAAGTCTTCTAAGATACATAAAAAAAAAGATGTTTCCTGTGTCACTTACCTCCCTAGTTCATATGCACACAGCACTCTCTATTTTTAAAATTTGGCTCTTTTGGACTCCACCTTGTGAAAGTTAGTTTTGTTCCATCAGACCAAAACAAGTACCAATGCCTCTGAAAGATGGGAAACGGTACAGCTGATTAAAAATGACACTGACCTGATACCAGTATTAGACTTGTGCCAGAACAAAATGGTTTCCTCAAATCTGCAAAAACATCCTTTAATAACCAAATAATTTTTGGAACTAGACATTAGAGAGAACAAATTGTTGCGATTTGTTTTATTATATTAATACATTTCACACACACACACACACACGCACACACACACACACACACACACACACACACACACACACACACACACACACACACACACACACACACACACACACACACACACACACACACACAGAGAGAATTGTTTTAACAGAAGCAAGTGAACTTTCATGTAACCATATTGAAATGTCTTGAAAATAAAAAAGTGGTAAAAGTTTGCATATCCTGAAAGAAACTGTTAAACTTTTACATTTATTTGGAAAATATAACAGATAATGCAAACAATTGTTTTTATTATTTCACAGATATTGGTCACGTGAAGTCATTAATTATCACATAGTTGTTTGACTCCATTTTATAACCTAATGATAACTGAATTCATCTACACAAACCTGGACAAAAGTTTAGACACATGCTTGAATTTTTGGCCACATTATAAGGTTAATGCACAGAGGTTTAAATGGATATTAAAGGAAGTTTCCACACCAGTAACTCATTGTAATTGTAATTAGTGTCTGTGCATAAATTGTCAAAAAAAAAAAGTCACAAACAATTTTGAGAGAAATACAGGCTGCTCTGGAAAAAAGTGGTGTTGTTGATTCATGGAGCACAATAAGGAGTTACATGCCACAAACAAGCCTGTCTTCAGTACACCAGACAGCATCTAGACAAGTCTTACAGCTTCTGAAAAAGAGTCATATTGTGTAATGAGACCAAAATTTAAATTTATAGTCAAAACCATAAAAGCTACTGTATGTTTGAAGAGGAGTCAGCAAGGCCTATAGTGAACAGTACACCATCCACACTGTAAAGCATGGTGGTGGATCTCTGATGTTTTGGGGCTGATTCTGCATTCTACAGAACAAAAGCTGCACATGGGATGCTCTTGATCATGTTCCAACATGACAATGATCCAAAGCACAAGGCAAGGTTGATCCTCCAATGGCTCCACAGAAATAGAAAATAATTTACAGGAACTGGAGCATGTTGCCAAGAAGAATGGGCAGCTATAATACCTGAAATAATTAAGGACGTCATGCACAATTATTACAAAAGACTGCATGCCATCGTTGAGGATAAAGGGGGCACAATATTAAAAACTAAAGGTATGCAAACTTCTGAACAGGGATTATTTCCTTATTTTCTTTTTTAGGTTTTGTTTGATTGTGCCATTCTGTTATGCTTTACATATTAACTTGAATCCTTCATCCTTCTCACTCATGTTTTCTTTAAAACAAGGTACACATCTTGCAAACCCTCCTAAGGTATGCAAACTTCTGAGCACAACTGTATATAACCTTCATTGATAAGCATTGTTTTAACTGACTTGTAGTCAAGACAATGGAAAAAGTTTGATATTTGAAAATGTACAAGTTCAACGTCCAAAACATGTCATGGCAAAAGAAGTTAAAGAGAAGAAGTACGTTTACATAACTTAAATGGCTCTTGTGTTTTACAGTGCACTTTTCCTAAAAGGTGTTTTGTTTCATTGAAAGTTGTTTTAACTTCTGGCAGTTAGAGAGCCCTAACCAAGTTGGGGGCTCTGCAGGGTTATAAGCACGGATAAGAGACTTGGCCAGCTGGTAGACAATTGCATTGTGTACTGACATCAAGTTTGAGCCGAATTTCAGACAGTGATTCTAAACAGAAGAGAAGATCAGTGGCATATTATTAGTAACTCTCCTATGAATGTACTCTCTTTCAATATACAATGTGTACATGGCACTGAATATTTTTAATTCATACTTCACTCTAAAACCTAAAGAATGTATGTAATACAGAGTGTATAACAAAATCAAGACCCAAGTGCATGAATAGCAGACAGACAGACAGACAGACAGACAGACAGACAGACAGACTGGGGTTTATTAAAAAATAACAAAATCAACAGGCCCAGAAAAACACTAGGAAAAACGCAAATTACTGTGAATACAAAACCAGGTACAAAAACCAAAACATAAAATGCAGAAGATAAGAACAAAGCACAACATTAAGGACTCACATGTGAGTACAAATCAAGCAAAGACACATGCAACCGGATATAAACAAACACCTGCCGGAACGCCCCCTGGTGTTCATATAGAGATTGTTCAAGCTCTCATGACTACACTTAATGAAATAAGTGTATGGATTATTGGATTCATTAATGGATTACTTTTAAATCAAATTTTTTGTAAAGTACTAGAGACTAAAACCTTATTTCAATCCTTATGTTAGTGTTATTCTTATGTATGTTCAGTGTTTTCAGAATTAATCTTTTAAGAGTATATCGAATATCTGAAAAAAACACACTGCTGTTCTGAATAAATATATGATTCAGCACACTGCAAATTTAATATAAATAAATAATTGCGCCATCCGGATAGAGCGCACACCTGCACATGACACTTCAGTTACCCAAGTACGAAGATGTCTGTAGAAGAGGCTCAAAACGAAATGTCTCAACCAAGCACTAGCACCAGCGAGGAAGTTGGTAGCCAGGAAGACCAAGCAACCCTTATACATCCCTGGCCGTACCTGGAAGAATTTTTTGACATGGTTGGATGGAAAAAAAACTCATTTCACATGCGTTCTAAGCTATGTACACCCAAGTTCCACGAGCTAATGGCTTACAAAAACTTGCCATCTAATTTAAAAAAGCATATTGAGGTAAGATGAAATTTTGTTATTATCAGTCAATTATTAACAAATTTGAAATTCGACTTTAGCCATAACATTATCTGAGCTTAAATTATTGCTATATAAGTAAGTTAATTGTGCAAATCTATAGTTTTTGTTATTATCAGTTGATTATTGACAATATTGTAGTGACCTAGTAAATGCCAATGGTTTGCATGCTACCAGTAGGCTATGATTCAACATTGCAAACTAGTTTGGTGGAAATTCAAATTTAACCAAATGTTATCAGAGCTTATATTGTTACTATATGCAATATTTGTAAGTTAATTGTGCAAAGCTATAATGCACTGCTGGTTGATAAGGTATGTACTAAGGATAGTCATGATCCTGTCTGTGTATGAGAGTGCACGTGCCTGTATGGGGCCCTATGGGTCCTTGTAAAGAGGACTATTGGCCAAATGCTGTTTAAAATGATTTTACTGATAATTTTCAATCATGCCAGCAGCTGCTTGAGGTCCTAATGCAGCTTTAAAGGGATAGTTCACCCAAAAATTCTGTCATCATTTTCTCATCCTCATGTTGTTTTAACCTCTTGTAAGGAATTTTCATCTGTCGCCTGGACAGGGTAAAAAAATTCAGCCTTCTCCACCTCTGCTCGGTTTCTGGTTTCCAGCGAGTACTCGGGGATGTCTCAATGAACACACTAGTCAAAGTCTTTCAGAGAGAAGTTCCAAGGTTTATTAAGTAAAACAGGAATATATAGTCGTACTAGAAGAAGGATGGGGTAATGTGTGTGTGCAGAGCTTAATGCTAGTGTCCACAAAAGCAGCCTTGGCCGTTATCTCAATGTAGGAACCTCCCAGCCAAAGTATCATGTCTCTTACAACTCCTTTCGGTGTTGCAAGTGTGATACGTGCAGAGCAGGGGGTCCCAATAAGGTGGGTAGGGGGTTAAACTAAGGTCAAGGCATCTGTGTGTATGTGTAAGATAGAGAAGGAATGTTTATGTGTGGGTGTGTGGAAGAGTGTGTGTGAGAGAGAAAGAACAATGTACCCTATACAGAAAGTCTCCAACATTACCAGAAAAGATTGTTTTATACAATTATTCTCACACCTCTTATGGATATCGCCCCCTATTTTCATGACACACAGGGGTGAGCCTGGTCTCATTGGAAAGAAGAGAGTCTCTAGTTTCAGATACAAGTGTCAGGGTGATTCTAGACCGTACTGACACAAAGTTACAGAGGCTAGAATGGAGGGTTTTGATTTCCGTCTGAGTTGTTTACTGATAAACTGATTAAACTTATTGCTGTAAAAAATGTTAAGAGCTAAACAACAACTGAGGGTCATAGCCACATGTCTTGGCTTTCACCAAAAAAAAATTCAAGTCAAAAGACTCAAAAATGGATTTTATATGAATATTTTTCTACGGACATGTCTGTCCATTCATGTTTTTCTTGTTTACTGTATAACTTTGTATTAAAAGACTGCATGCTCAGTTTAAAAGGCCTAAAACAAAGAGAACCCCTCTGCCTAGAAGCCTGCTGTGAAAAAAAGGCCTGTAACCTGACACCCTGAGGCGTGAGAGTGTGAAAAAGTCGAGAATTGCGCAATAAAACCATTGCGCACCGTCTACTGCGCAGCCCACCCTTCATAGACGTGTCATATTGCATACGTTGGAATCGTCTCCTTATTGGCTAAAGAGCTGTAAAGGTCCCGGATCATGAAATCGCTACTGGAGGGAGCAATTGTCAGTCAAATGGAGGGTGTCCCACCTAGGATGGAGAGACATCATTGGCTTCTCAGCTGTCTATCTCTGCACTACAGGCGCCGATTTTCTCATGTGAGGGCTTGTTTGATTCGTTAGACCCTGGACTACAAATCTGACATCAGTGGTTTTATAAGCCTCCTAGGAGAGGTGAGAGCTGAAACAAAGGAGGAAGTGAAGTGCTGTTTACAGTTTTCAGTCAGAAACATAATATTTGTGAGGCGAGCAAAGTGTTTTGGATTAAAAGGCTTACATATTCCAGTTCCTTGGATGCTTGGGGATTTTTTACAAGCATTTGTTTTGGAAAATATTACCCCAGTGAAGAAAGGGAAGCGTTTAAAGGTAAGTAAACAACTGGACTAGCGCCGGCTAGTTCAGGTGACTATCAACGTGGATTGAATTAGTATGACGGCTATAAATCATATTATTCCTTGTGTGTGGGCTTAATAAAATCCTGAGAGTCTAAGCTTTCAAACAATATAAAATTTAACTGTGTATTTAGGATTTAATGCTTAAAAGCTACAATGAAGTTGATGCAGCCTCATCCCCTAGTGGTGGTGTGCCGTGGACGGCATGGCGGTCACATTTGTATGAATTCCTTTATTCTGATGAGAAAAAAAAGAAGATATTTTGATAAATGATGGTAAGCACACAGCTGATACATGATGAAGATATTTTGATAAATGATGGTAAGCACAAAGTTGACGGTACCATTGAATTCCATCATTTGTTTATGGTAGTCAATGGTTACAATCAGCTGTGTGCTTATCATTTACCAAAATATCTTCTTTTGTGTTCATCAGAAAAAAGGAATTCATTCATATTTAGAACATGAGGATGAGCATGAGGTAGCCTAATGGTTAAGGTGTTGGGCTACCAATTGGAAAGTGAGTTTTTTCCTACGTCCACCGAGCTTCCACTGCTGGGCCCCTGAGCAAGGCCCTTAACCCTCAATTGCTCAGTTATATAAAAAAGAAAAATGAGATAAAAATGTAAGTCTCTCCGGATAAGGGTGTCTGGTAAATGTATTTTTGGGTGAATTATCCCTTTAATGTGTGTAAATTCTATAGAGACAGTTAAATGAGTTTGATTTGAGTTTATAATGAAATTGAGCAACACACACACTACCCAATACACAATTACAATAGTGTCATATGGTCTAAATTGCCCTGGTTTTTGTTTTTTATTCCAGAGGCCTTGACTATATCAGAAACCACTTAGACTGTCAGGCCGAGAATCACATCAGTGAGGGCTCCCAATCATCTGAGGAAGAGGACTTCTTTTCCTGCTTGAAGAAGACCAGCCCTCTTGATTCGACCCAGCAGTTGGATGCGTACCTGGGGTGACCAGGAGACACAGTGGAGGTACTGAAGTCCTTCCCAGCTGTCTGCCAGCTATGGCTTAAGCTTAATATGCCACTCCTGGCCTCAGCAGCCTGTGAAAGTGTTGCAGGGCTGATCTTCAGACCAAGAAGAGCATGCATTGGCTCAAAGAACCTTGAAAACCAGCTGCTTTTGCAGCTGAACAAAGGATATTGGTCGCATGCATGGTCGAACTTTGTCGCATGTTCTGTGCTTCCCTGTTGTTGTTTACTCTGTTGTTGTTTGGCTGTGTTTGGTTAAATAAAGGTTATTGATGACATGCCTCTGAAGGTTGAGTTTTTGCACCATTGCAATACTTATAGCCAACTAGTCATATCTGCATTACTTTTACTTTTATACTTTTACTTGCGTAAATACCTTGAGTTGATACTTCTACACAAGTATTTTTAAATCCTAGTATCTATACTTCTACCTGAGTAATGAATGTGAATACTTTTGACACCACTGGTCACTAGAAAATGCTATAGCATCTAATATTTTCATTAACAGCTAATACATAAAATATAACAAATATGTGGACTGATATGAAAAGCTTTAAGTCTATTAATCTTAGTTACCAAAAGCTGTTGCTGCGATGGTGAGAATAAGAAGTAATAGCACTTCAGTCCGATGAGCCATAAAACGGGTAATAGAATCCTTTCTTATCGTCACATATACGTTACCGCACAGTGGAATTCTTTTCATCACATACACCATCTGAGGAGGTTGGGGTCAAAGTGCAGGGGCAGCTATGATACAGCATACCTAGAGCAGGGAGGGTTGAGGGCCTTGCTCAAGGGCCCAGAAGTGGCAGCCGATCCTCCGATCAACAACCCAGAGCCTTAACCAGTTGAGCCACTACTGCCCTCTAGTAACACTGCTTAAAAGACTATTAAACTTACATCTAATCAGAAGATTCTTCTTGCTTGATATAAAACAAGTGAAGTGGTGGTGCTTTTATAGTAATGCAAGCCTCAGTCACCACCACTACCAAAATAGAATAATCTGAATTATATAGTTAATGATTATCATATTGCATTTACAAGTTCTAGGGCACTGTGGCAGAGGCAGACATAACAAAAAGGTGTTCCTCATCAGCTTTTAATAAAATAAAATAACTTATTCACAGTAAATTATTGCTATTCAAATATTTACAAAAACTATTTCAATTCACTTTATTTGTATGACGGTTTGAACAATGGACATGGTCTCACAGCAGCTTCAAAGAAGTATAGAAAGTATTGGAAGATCCCCAAGCTTCAAGGAACAAGGAAACCAAATTATAAAATGACATTGATTGTTATGAGTCAATATAATGTTACATCTTAGTTTCATTGTTTTGGAGTTCTTAAAAAAAACACCCTAATGTGTTTTTTAATTCTTTCATTAAAGTTTTCAGTGTCTTGTATACCTATTGTTCTTTTATGAGAAGATGAATCGTCAGATTCATCTATACACTGATGAGATGCTTACAACACTGAAATCACCCATGCTACTTTCCCCATCTTAAGAACAGCTAAGAGGAAAATAAAGATTTACGACTCTGTACCTGATTCCAGTTCCTTGGACTCTTGGGGATTTTTGTGAAGCATTTGTTTCGGAAAACATTACCCCAGTGAAGAAAGGAAAGCGTCTAAAAGTAAGGAACAACTGGTCTAGCACCACCTAGTTCAGTTCACTATAAATTTTGATTAAATTATTATGATGGCTATAAATCATTATGCTTTGTGTGTGGGCTTAATAAAATCCCGAGTGTAAGCTTTCAAACAGTGTATAACATGACCGTGTATTTAGAGGATTTAATGCGTAAAAGTTACAATGAATTCGACGCAGCCTAGATCCTAGTGGTGGTGTTCCACATATGGAACGTTGTTGAGCAACAGGATTTATATATATATATTATATATATTTAAATAATGAGCATTTATTAAATAATTTCAGAAACACTTAAATCTGAAGATTTTTTTATTGATCAAATTACAGTAAATTGTACAGTAGGATTTTTGTAAATCCATTAGTGAGAATAAAAAGAACTTGTATGTGAAATGAGGTTGAGAACATTTCAATCAAGCTCTTTGGCACAAACAAAGGGATATTTCATTTTGCAGTTCATGTCACTCCAGTCCTTATTTACTGCAGACACAGAAAACAATATTGATTTGAAAATGATAAAAAATATTTAAATTAAAATGCCACATAAAACCTAAATTTAAAAAAGTTTAAACACAATACAACTAAAAAAGAAGTTTCTAAATCTGCTTACTGCCAGAGTTTATATTCACACAGCACTCTCCTAACAGATGATTTGGTTCTCCAAAGTTCCACTTGGTGAAAGTCAGTTGAGTGTCATCAGACCAAGCCCACTTAAATATCTAATGGGAAGAAAAGTGAACCAAAGTCTATTACAGGCTGTAATTTTTCAGTTTGTTAAAAAATCTTGTTTGTTAATTAGCGAACCTGCCGACAACTAGAAAGGCCGATCCATGTTGGCTTCTCGTTTAGTTCTTGAACACCAATAAGAAACTTAACCAGTCGATATTCATTTTCATTTTGTATTGAGACCAAGTGTCCGCTAAGATTCTGACAGTGTTTCTGAAAAAAAAACAAAAAAAATTGCCTTACAAGGAATTTTATAAGGGACAATTTTACATATAAAAAAGAAGAAATACATTCTCAAGGGGACACAAGGTCATAGCAGTGCATTGGGAGCACACACATAGGGCTGATGTAGTGTAGCATTTATGGTTTAATTAGGAAAACCCGGCTGCTAATTATTAATTTAATGATTGCGCATATAAGAACAGACTTATTTCTTGCTCAGCTGGTTTCTTAATGTTGCTTTTTCCCCCTGTAGCTTTATTTAATGCTTAGTTTAGTTTTAATGTATGTATTTAATGTTGACTTATGTATATTGCTGAAATGTTCTAATCAGCTGATCCCCATTTCAAATTCTGTTCTATGAAATAATTAAGACTCTCTGTCCTGAGGTATTACTGTTTATAGTGACTCTCATCGAATCAAAGCAAATTTTCTAATCAAATAAGATTCTTAAAAAAAGACAGGCAAAGTTGAAATGAAATGAATTTGTACCTCAGCCGAATCCCAGTTCATGCTGGTAGCCTGATACCTGAAGCAACGTTTGCCATAAATCATCCAGCCAAATGGACACATGCCTTTTGCTCGATAGTGTCCAGCTGACACTTCATAAATAATCAAAAATAAAAGAAAACAAACAAACAAAAATCTTTAGACAAAACTGCAAAGGTGACAAGGTGGTTCATTTTTAAAACAAGTCGTGTCCATGAATTAACATACTGAATTTACAAATAAATCCTTATTCTAAATAATGATGCAAGATTTAAGAAGTGACCAGAGAGAGATTCTATTAGTCGTTTCTGATTTGTACAACATTTTTAATTACCGTTTAATTGCTGATCAAATACATCTGTTATAAAAGAGAGAAAAAAGAGACATGTTAGTGCTGGTTGCTATAATGACTCTTTTACTGTTTATTATCAAGGATTTAATGTGATCATTACCTGAAAGAGGTTTCTCCTCATCAGCTTACAAAGAGAAAAACATATTATTTTTAGCACATTCATCAATCAAATTAATTTCAATAAAAATGTGAGGTTGCAATATTTAAAAAATGAGTCACTAGCAAATGCTATAGCATCTCATATTTTCATTAACGGCTATTACATAAAATCATGTGGACTGATGTGAAAAGCTTTAAGTCTATTTATCTTTGTTACCAAAAGCTGTTGCAGCGATGGTGAGAATAAGAAGTAATAGCACTTCAGTCCGACGAGCCATAGCTCTAGTTTTTAATGCACAAAAAGAAAAACATTCATTATTTAATTACATTCATTAAATAAAGCTGGAACAGGTAACACTTAAAAAGACTATCAAACTTACGTCTAATCAGGAGATTCTTCTTGCTTGATATAAAACATGGGTGAAGTGGTGGTGCTTATATAGTAATCAAGCCTCTATCACCACCACTACCAAAATAAAATAATTTGATATATATAGTTAATGATTCACATATAAACATAACTCCACTTAAAACAAGTTCAAGGACACTGGTGTATTGGCAGAGATGAAATATTGAGGTGGAGTTTTTGTTATTGTCTCCATTGATGTGCTTTAACAAAGGGCTGTTTTTGTGTATTGCTACATCACAGTTCCTGGTCAGAGCCTGAAATTGGGTTACTAGTTGGACTTTAGATGGACTTTACAACGCCAATGGCAATATAGCAAAATTCTAAGACAAATTGTTACCACATGACTATGTGATAAATGTCTCGACATTTCCATGTGTCTACACGTGTTAAAACATCACCCCCTTTATGTGAAATTACTAATTAATGTTGATGGAAAGAGTAACTAGTAACCAGCTAAGGAAATAACAGAGTCATGGGGAAATAGAAAGTAAAGTTCTATATTTTTATTTATCCGGGCCATGACAACAATTGTGTGGTCTTTTACTTCTAGAAATAAACAAATAAACTCAGGTGACAACAAAAAACAACAAATTTCAATATATGTTGATTTTTGAACACCTCCATTTTTTTTCTTCCTTGGCCATTCAGATGTTGTGACTAAGCTGCTGGACAGATGACTTCCCATTGTTTGAAGAATATTCTGGTATAAAGTAGAGATCATTGTTGTATTCATGTCTGCTAGTTTTTCAGGTCTTGAGGCAGCAAAACAAACCCAAGTGTTTTTGGTGATACGCTGTCTTTTTAAATATTATTATTATTATTATTATTATTATTATTATTATTATTATTATTATTACCAAACATAGCACTGCAGGATGACTAAAAATGTTCACCTTGGTCAGATTAGGCCAAAGGGAATTTTTGCAGAATTTTAGCGAGCATCAGCACTGAATGTGCTTACAGAGGCCTTGTAGATCACATGATGTGGTACTTTGCTTTTTCATTATATCTCTGAGCACTTAATGGTCTCATCTTGGACATAATTTGCTGACAAATTCAATCTGCTGAGAGGACTGGCAACTGTTGTGAGGGCTATTCATTTAAAATCAGTGCTTCTCTGTGTCCAGTGGTGAATATCAAATCCAGTGGAAATGGCTTTATAACCCTTCTAAAATGAGGAGCAGCAAGAACTGCTTTCCTGAGGTCATGGCTTATGTCCTTGGTTGGTGCCCAAGAATACCATACTACCAAATCATCTGCTTTTGTTGAGGTGGTCACACTTCCTGATTATTAACTACTCATGCATTTCCTTAGAAAAACATGAATGCTAGTCAATCTCTTTATGATGAAGGAAGTAGAAAGCGACTAATTTCTTTCCCACCTGGTTTCTGAATGAATGATTTTTGTAAAAAGAAATCTGTTTTTTGTCATCACTTGAAGTAATTTGTTTGTGTGGCTAACTTTTATGGACAACTTTATTGGCCATAAAATATCAAGTCTGCAATCTTCACTCATGTATTTATTATAACAAATAAATCTCAGATGTAAATTAAACTGTCACGGAAAATACAACTCATGTTCATAGACCGAATGAAAAAAGCTGTGATAATGAGTTTCTTCACTATTTTCTAAAAGAAATTTATTTTTTATAAGCATTTATTTTGTGTATTATTAGCAATTAACATTTAAATTGTCATGTTGAATCTGGAATTAATGAACAGCTCCTCAAATCGTAGAAACAGATGAAAATGTAGATTTAAAGGCTGCATGAAACATAACCTGTATATATAAATTCATAAATTTCATGCTGCATTAAATTATTTATTCTGACAAAAACAGCTATTCAAATGTTTGCAACCGGCATTTCATTAAACTAATGTATAATTATATTCCTTTACATTCTTGTGGCACCTTTATGATTTTACACCTTTAAAAATTCTCTGTAATATGTAATAAAACAGGGGGGCACAGTGGCTTAGTGGTTAGCACGTTCGCCTCACACCTCCAGGGTTGGAGGTTTGATTCCCACCTCTGCCTTGTGTGTGGAGTTTACATGTTCTCCCCGTGCCTCGGGGTTTTCCTCCGGGTACTCCGGTTTCTTCCCCCGGTCCAAAGACATGCATGGTATGTTGGCATCGATGGAAAATTGTCCGTAGTGTGTGATTGTGTGAGTGAATGAGTGTGTTGTGGGACCTGCGATGGGTTGGCACTCCGTCCAGGGTGTATCCTACCTCGATGCCCGATGACGCCTGAGATAGGCACAGGCTCCCCATGACCCGAGAAGTTCAGATAAAGCGGTAGAAATGAATGAATGTATGAATGTAATAAAACATAATGACTATAATATGACACTGAGCATCTTGATAGATAAGATAAATCCTCTTCTTTCTGGGACATAATCCAAGCCAAGCTTATAAAGTTCTATTGATAATGATGCATCAATGTAAACTTATATCTTAGTTTCCTTGTTTTGGAGTTCTTGGATTATGTAAATTAACATAGTGGGAATAAAATCAGAACAGTAATGTTGTAGGAAAAAAAGTGGGAAAAAATAAGTAAACACTGTAATTTTATAACACGTAGAAGTAATTTTAGCAACAATAACTTGGGGAAAACACACATTTTTTGTAGTATTTGAATGCATTTGTTTATCAAAAGCTCTTAAGATCCTGCCACAACATCTCTGTAGGGTTGTGGTCTGGACTTTTCACTGGCTGTTCTAATACTTTGATTTTTTCTTCTTTGGGTATTCAGATATCACTTGGCTGGTGTGTTCGGGAACACTGATACATTTTGCAACCCAATTTTGGCCCAGCTTGAGGTGCTGGACTGATGGCATGAGATTTGTCTCCAAAATATTTTGGTAAAAATCCCTTGCTGAAAAATAGTTTTCCAGATCCCAAGGCTGGAAATCAAGCGATTATTACTCCAACACCATGTGGTATAATCTCTTAATAATTGTGGATGTTGTGTTTTTATAACAACAAGTAAATCTGATATGTAAAAAACCCATCAAACCTACAGTAGTAATCCTAGATAGTCAGTTTCTTTGTTTATTTCAAAAAGCAGTTTGATTTTTATTTGTATTTGTTTGCAGTGATTTTACATTTTGTTTAGAATAAGTAGTGAACAACTCTTCATAGTTTAATGTATCAGTGAGAAACAGAACTTACTGTAGACACTTGTCTGTGCTGTAGATGAGAGTTAGTGTAGATTTAAAGTCTGCAGGAAACATTACAAGTAAACACAAATTTACTCAAGCAGCATTAAATAATTTATTCACATTAAATTATTGCTATTCAAATATTTACAAAAAATATTTCAATTCACTTTATTATTTACAAAGCAGCTTCACAGAAGTATAGAAAAAAATTTTATTAACTTTTTTTATTAACTTTGCCATTTTACACCTTTAAAATTCTCTGTAAAATTAAAACATTATGTCCTGAAACATCTTGATAGTGAAGATATATTCTCTTCCTTCTGGAAGATACCCAAGCTTCAAGGAACAAGGAAACCAAAATATAAAATGACTGATTGTTATGAGTCAATATAATGTTACATCTTAAGTTTCCTTGTTTTGGAGTTCTTAATTCTTCAGTTTTTTTTTTTTACCCTAATATGTTTTTTAATTCTTTCATTAAAGTTTTCAGTGTCTTGTATAACTATTGTTCTTCTTGAACATGAGAAGATGAATCGTCAGATTCATCTATACACTGATGAGATGCTTACAACACTGAAATCACTCATGCTACTTTCCCCATCGTAAGAACAGCCAAGAGGAAAATAAAGATTTACGACTCTGTACCAGGGTCACAAAACACTGTGTTGGTTAAGAGTTTTGTTTGTTTAGCAAACTGCTGCCTTTAAACACAAAGCAGATCAGTGCATTACATAAGAAAGAAACTTACATTGGATAATTAATGCATCTAAAGTTCTTATAGGTCTAATAAAGGAGAAACCATTTGTTGGGTGATTTAATGAAATGAAAGGAATAAGTGGAGTAACCTTATAGAGGAATCTAGATTTTATTTTCTGAGAATGTGTTTTGAAATAATGAGCATTTATTAAACAATTTCATAAACACTTAGGCCTGAAGATTTTTTTTATTGATCCATTAACGGTAAGTGATTTTTGTAATTTTTTAGTGAGAATAAAAAATAAATAAAATAATAGTTTTAACTTCTTGGTGAAATGAGGATGAGAACATTTCAGTCAAGCTCTTTGGCACAAACAAAGGGATATTTCATTTTGCAGTTCATGTCACTCCAGTCCTTATTTACTGCAGACACAGAAAACAATATTGATTTGTAAAGGATAAAAATGATTTAAATCAAAAAGCCACATAAAACCTGAATTAGAAACAAAGTCTAAACACAATACAACTACAAAAGAAGTTTCTAAATCTGCTTACTGCCAGAGTTTATATTCACACAGCACTCTCCCAACAGATGATTTGGTTCTCCAAAGTTCCACTTGGTGAAAGTCAGTTGAGTGTCATCAGACCAAGCCCACTTAAATATCTAATGGGAAGAAAAGTGAACCAAAGTCTATTACAGGCTGTAATTTTTCAGTTGGTTAAAAAAATCTTGTTTGTTACTTAGCAAACCTGCCGACAACTAGAAAGGCCAATCCATGTTGGCTTCTCCTTTAGATTTTGAACACCAATAAGAAACTTAACCAGTCGATATTCATTTTCATTTTGTATTGAGAGCAAGTGTTCACTAAGATTCTGACAGTGTTTCTAAAAACAACAGCAAAACACACACGCGCACGCACACACACACACACACACACACAGCTGCTGAGAAAATAATAGGTCAGGGTACTTTCTGAGTTCATCATAGACCTAACACTAATTTCTTCATGCAAATGTTCACTGATGAAGACCTGAGCACAAAGCTGACAGAGACACTGGCAGTTCAAAGACAGTATAATATTCTATAAGTGCTTCTATCTACATCAATCCCATGGGTCATATGCTATCCATGACAAATACAAATTTTCAGCTTTTGTATTGTTATACACTGCTCAATAGAGTTCAAATGGGTTACACAGTTATTGTACTTCCATTCATCCAGTAGTTTGTTGGTTAATGTATCATGCTTTTTAATCCATGAGTGGCAAAAAAAACCCACTTATCATAGATATAAAACTGAACAGATGATTCCTGTGATACAGACATCTGAAACAAACTGTTGTTTTCAAGATGACAAAGCCTAACTGATAATAAGATTCATAGATAGCATAAAACGAAGAGACCAGAGGTTAGTGATATGCAAAAATATTGTTATTTCCTGTACAACCTGCTTTACAACCTGCGATTCAAATTTCAAAAATTCAAAGGACAGCCAAAATACAAAGGTTTAACAACAATATATATCATAGGAAACTCAGAATATACCAAACTCAGATGCACTTAATATGGGGAGAATGAGAAAAGAACCAAGCACACAAAAGAGGACCAGGTGGGTTCAATTAAAAGTCTGGTGAATGGAGAATGTGAGAGTACCGACGTTTGTTGTCCACACACCGAGCATTATTATATTCATTATAATAAAATGCAAAGACAATGGCACCACTACAGTCCACGACCAGACTGTGTAACAGTTTCTTTCCACAAACCCTCAGACTCCTTTAACGGAACTGTACTGTAATGAGCACAACACACACATGCACATCAACTGTATGGACTGCACAGACCTCCACCAAATACACACTCTTTCAATATACATCCATCAACCTGTTTACATGCTGTTTTTGAACACTGTTTTTTGCTCTTTGCACATGCTGTCTTACATTTCAGTTTTGCACAATACTTTTTATTACCTCATGCAACTGCTGCTATAATACTGTGTTCATTCCAGTATTTCTGCACACGCATATTGATGGAACATACAATATCTACACTTTTTGTTTATTGTCTTTTGTGTATTGTCTTTTTTGTAATGTCTTATATTTTTTGTTTGCATTGTCTTTTTTCCTGCACTGTTTGCACCAAGTTGCTCAGATGCACTTTATGTGTCTATGACTAACTTACTAAGTCCTTAGCTCTGTCTTTGCTTTTATGTAGCACCATGTTCCTGGAGAAACGGTGTCTCATTTCACTGTGTACTGCAAGAGCTATACTGTATATGGTTGAAATTACAATAAAAGTTTCTTGACTTCTTGATTCTTGGACACCGTTGGAGCTGCAGGTATCCACAGCAGAGATGGTGGTGTCAGTCCATAAGACCACTTTAAGCCATACACTCTTCACACAGTGGGGCATTATGGAAGGTGTTAAGAGAAAAAAGAGGAACAAATGTAGAAGACATTCTCTCTGGTTCTCAAGTTTAATGAGACTAAAATTGGACATTGTGGCCATCATGGGAAATATGATGTGTGGTAAAATCCCCTCACTTTCCATCACCTTGAGAGTGTCATACCCACAATAAAGCATGGTGGTGGCAACACTGTTGCATGGGATGCTTTTCAGTGCCAGGGACTGAAAAAGTGCTCAGGACTGAAAGCTGGATGGCACTAAATTCAAGCCAATTTCTGATTCCAAAAGTCTGTGTCAGTCTTCCAGAGATTCCATGTGTTTTCAGAACCAAAACTAGTCACTCTGGAACCCCTCAATTACTCCCATATAGACCATGGCCTTGAGCTCATGCAGAACACCCATCTGTTACACCAAATTCAAGACACAATCAACAAGGATTGGTACAGAGAAACTAATGCAGGGAAAACCATTCATCAGCTTCAAGAATAGAAAAAGGCTGCAATTTGCAGGAACATGAACAAAATGACAGCAGTTTCATGTAATATACAGTTAAATTCTTGCATTTGTAACTGTGGCCTACTGTAAGTGTCCAAATATATTTGGGGGCAACTGCACAGTTGTAGTTTTGTCTAAATATACTTTCATCCTTAATCCATGTCTGAATGTACAGCTACACTAACATTGTATGTGTTAAAATAATTACATGTCCAAACATTATAACATGCTTCGTCAGCTCAAATATTCCATGTCCTTATCTTTGCATCTTCACAGAACGTTTACAACATTGTGCAAATATCATTTGTATGTTTTAGATAAAATAAATATTTTCTTTGGAAAGAGGAATATATTATTAATAAAAGTATAATTTGGTTCTTATTGTGATTGGCAGATCGCTCTCTTTTTAATATATTTTCTTTTTTCTTTTTGAACATCATTAAAATTCGTCATCTGTATCAATAAACAACATCGAAAAAATAATTGACCAAAGATGATGACCTTTCCCGAATTTCCTTTTAAGCTGTGGCAAACATATCATCAGGTAAAATTAAAATATTAAAATCTTGAAATGCAGCTAAATTGTAATTGTAACCACCAGGAATTACATTACTCTTTTCTTTCTTCTGGATTCTAGAGGCTGTTCTTGAGATTGTGGAAGGTAATTACAATACCTGCACAGATCAGTATGATATTAAGAATACTTTATTTGTACCAGATTTACTTTCTTTTTATGTAATTAATTTATTTAAACTGATTATTTCCTATTACAGACGTTATATACAAAACCATTGGGGTAACATAGTGGTTATTTTTTTTTTATCACCACAGAGTCTTAAGGCTGCAAGCTAATGTATTAAGGCCATAACTGAACAAATAAGGGCTACAAGGCAACTTATAGCAGCCGAAAATGAATATACTGAAACCAAAAGCTAAAAGATTAAAGTAAGAATCATTAAGAACCATCTTCCATTTAGAGAAGAACAGGGGGTCTTGTAAGTGATGGTTTGGCCCCCACATAGTCCTGATCATTGAACATCATTGAATCTGTCTTGGGATATATACGTTAAAACAGAAGGAGTTAACAGAAAGATGTACATACACACACTGGTTTTGATATGTTGCAGCATTCAATTTTTCTTCACTAGAACCAGTATGACAATGTCCCTGTGCACAAAGCAAATCTATAAAGACATGGTTTCCCAAAGGTGGAGTAAAGCAACCCAAGTGTCCTCTGTGGACCTTGTGGAGCTTATTATTACATCAAAGGGGGACTAAAACTAGAACAAGATGTTCAAAAAGCATATTCTAGCAATAAAGTATATTTTGCTGACCATAAAACATTGCATAAAGACATACAGTACTGTGCAAATGTTTTAAAGCATAAATTCTTTTTGTTAAATTATTCTGTTTCAACGGAATATTCCTATGTGGGGGCCAAACCATCACTTACAAGACCCCCCCTGTTCTTCTCTAAATGGAAGGTTCTAGTGAAGAAAAATTGTAATGCTGCAGCATATCAAGACAAGTGTGTGTATGTACATATACGTATGTAAATATGATGTAAATATGTCTACCTGTGTGTGCATATATATATATATATATATATCTTTCTAGATCAGGCAGTAAAGAGTGCATGTTCTGACAAATGCCCAACTGGATGGTATTACTATTCCGGTCGCTGCTACTTGTACAACAGCACCTGACTGGATTGGGCTTCTGCAGAGGTTTATTTTAATTCTTTCCAAATGTATTTACATTTTCTCTACTTAGACCAAGGTAAAAAATCTGTGAAAGGATTATTTTATATATTATATATATAATATATAAAATAATATATAGTATATCTTATACTAGAAAAAAGGCTGTGAACAGTAACACAGTAACAGGACAGGGCAGAAAATAAAATATTTATTTTAAAATCGATGAATGATTGTGTCTTGGACAATATCTTCTATAGCTGTTTGGTACCTGTATAAAGTTTAAAATGAGATTTATTTATGAGATGTATACAGTGTCAGTTCCTTAATTGTGCATAATAACTGCAAGTAAGAACATGCAATGATGGTACAGTTCTGTTTGTTTTTTAGAAATTCTGTCAGAAATTTGATGCACACTTGGTCTCAATACACAGTGAGAATGAATATCAGCAGATAAAGGCTCTTATTCATACTCATGACCCCACGGAGGCTCTAACATACATCGGTCTTTTACATTTCTTTCTCTTTGCTGCTGTAACAAAGAAATGTTCCCATTGTGGGGCGAATAAAGGTATATCTTATCTGATCTGTGACTGAACATTGGTCTCTAAGGAAAAAGCTTCTACCATTTTGACCATTTTTAATGTCAGCAAATAATAAATCCTATTATAAAACCTAATAAAAGTCTATTTTGCCCACCAGATGTCACCTGATCATCCAAAAACGGGCTACACACACATTTACAGCATTTGGCAGACGCCCTTATCCAGAGCGACGTACATACGTACATTTTTTTTTTTTTTAATGCAAAAGATAAGGAAAGAAGTGCTAGTTGAAGTGTTTCCTGAATAAGTAGGTCTTCAACCGCCACTTGAAAATAGCCAGTGACTCAGCTGTCCGGACCTCTAGGGGAAGTTCGTTCCACCACCTTGGTGCCAGAACAGAGAAGAGTCTTGTAGTATACTTGCCTCTTACCCTGAGAGATGGTGGAACCAGTCGAGCAGTGCTGGTAGATCGGAGGTTGCGGGGTGCAGTGCGAGGAATGATGTCAGCACATCCCCAGGTCAAAGCTGACTGATGCAACTAAATTCATAAATAAGAGAGAGGAAGCAAATATGATTTGAATATGAAAACACAGCGTGTGTGTGGTGTGTGAGTGTGTTTTGGGTGCGTGTGTTAGTGGACATTTTATGTGTGCGTTTTTGTGTCTGTATGTATGTTCATTGCACTGAAAAGAGCAAAAGTGAAACCCATTGCCCACTAAATATGAACACAGGAGGTACTAAATTATTTTACGAACACATATTTCAACGAAAATAGACAAAATTTATTTTACGTGCAAAGTGCATAATTTGGAACAGTCATGGTAATTTTCAGGCAAATAATGTGGAAGAAAACCCAAGTTATGCCACATAAACCCTTTAATTGACATTAATCTTTACATTAAACTTCTTGTGCTCTATGTATGTGGGTAGTTGACAAATGACCAAGAAAAAGTACTTTTTTTGGAATGCATAACTTTTTAAGAAAAAATACATATATTTGTGGAGTATGAAAATGTCAGAAATATTTGTGGAGTATGAAAGTTTCATAAAATAGTACTGGTCACTCATTTTGTCAATGACTTCACATATTTTTTCACTTTTTCACTCAACAATACTGTAAATGTGTCCTATGGTGTGACGTTTAAAAAGTACTAAGAAATTATATTAAATAACATAAAATAAATACTTGAGATAGAATTGTTCACATTATTAAAATATTATTTTCTTAAAGTGATATTTATTTTACATGAAAGTACTAATTAGAATCATTTTCACCATGAAGAGATGAAAGGTGTCACACCAAAGGACAAAAAACTTAACAACTTCAGTGGTCTTAAAACATAGTTAAATATTTAAACAATTCTGAGAGAAATACTTACCATGTGCACTTCTCATGGCCTTCATAGTGGTCTTCAGTCACATGACCTTGAGTGGGGTCTTTCAATTAAATGTAGTTGTCCATGATATTGCCCAAATTAAAATTAGGTTTTTGCATAACACCAAAGGACATTTTTTTCTGTGACAAACTTTATGAAATTCCTACACTTTTAGAAATGTATGTATATGAAAAGTGATGGCCACTTAGTGAAATAGACACTTGCACAATTATGCCAGGAGTGTTCATTAAGATTTTTAAACATTATTTTCTTTATTTATAAAATGTAATATTTATGAAATAATGTTGTCTACCGTCACACCATAGGACAATTTTGAGATTTGGCTCAAAGTTCTAAAAAAACTAACAAAAACTTGGGTATTAAAACAACAAATTCATATAAAACAAGAAAATGTTTAACCATTTACAGTATTCTAAATTATGAAAATGTGAAATAAATTATGTTTTATCTTCTGTGACAGTGAAAAAGCCATGTCACGTCAACTACCCATGTGTTTTAGGAGCGAGAGGCTCACAGTGAGATGAAAAAGATCATCACTCAGCTGGTGGAGAAGAACAGTGAGCGGAAGAAGACTGATACACAAGGTAAACATTTATTCTCAGGAATCTGTGTGTGTGTGTGAGAGAAGTTGTTGCATCACATGTACACAGCATTGCACATGTGACAGATGTTGACAGGGATGTGTTCAAAGTCAGGTGTATAAGTGACTAGCACATAGTGCAATGTTTCTTCAGGCTGGAACTACAATTTCTAAGAGATTCACAATTTAACTCCAACTTTTTAAAATATTTTTTATTAACTTGGATATGTTTTTTTTAACAATTAAAATAAACGGAACATAACTCAAACATAGTCTTCTACAACTTGATTGCGATGATTGTCAGGTTTATTACGGTGACAAGGATTACAAGGACCGTCGCAATGTAATTCAATTTGTCCAGCGTCCTGTGATTTGCAACATTGTTGAGATCTTTAAGTGCTGACAGGGGATGAGAAAATAGAAAGCAAGCAAGTCCATAAATCAGATGTTCCTTCTGAAAACATTAACAGCCACAACATATCTGGAAAGCTTGTAGGTTGCTATATACACACCTTTATGACTGAAAAAGCAATAATGCTGCAATGCTCACCCATGAAATAAAGAAAAAACGAACGTGAGCAGTTGCAAGAAGATGCACAATGAGGTCAGCAAAATGAGAATGTAGTTTGTTTAGGTAGAATGAGACCCTTGCTTCATCACTTCTATTCAGCAACCGTGTTTTTGGTGGCATACCTATTCATGTTGAGAGGCTGCAAGAGAGAAACAACACATGACCACATTAGTAACAGTACAGAAGTCATTATTCCAGCACATTCTATACAAGCATACCGACAGGCTAGCCCTTACCTGGGCTAGCCATTATTTATAAATTTCATAAACTCTTACCCCAAATGTTTAGTAGTAGTGCAGAATATTAATACTCTTGCCCAAGGATAAAATTCACTTAGACTTCTACACAGTATATATGAAGACTCATAAGCATAATCGATCCATTTAAAACCATTACAAATTAATTCAAATTCTACTATTTGGTTTTAGATTTTTCTTCAAGTCCCTGTTTGGGCACCAAATTATGAACACCTATTCTGTTGATATTAGTTTAAGTATTACAATAAATGAAAGGCCTCAGCAGACCAATTTTACTAATGATTCATGTGTATTAAAGAGTTAACCAGCAAATACAAATCCAGCTACACCAACAATCACCACATCAACAATCCCACAATTTACAATAAAGCAATATTTCCCAGCAATGCACAGTCTTTGGTTTGCTTTATCCGATAAACAACTTCTTTGCATAGTCTTTGTAAAGCAATAAGACATTCATGGTCACCAAGTGTAGAATAAAAACAGTACTTGAATTTTCCGATGTTTCACTCATCAACATCTATGATAAGTAGAAAGTCATATTTCCTAAACACAAATCTCACTGTAATCTCAGATATTTCCTAACAAAAATCCCACTTGCATTTGTAACTGTGGCCTGAGTGTCCAAATATATTTGGGGCAACTGCATAGTTGTAGTTTTGTCTAAATATCCTTTCATCCTTAATCCAAATATATACTTTCATCTTTAATCCATGACTGAATGTATTAAATGTGTTAAATTACATGTCCAAACATTATTACATGATACCTCAGCTCAAATATTCCATGTCCTTATCTTTGCATCTTCACAGAACGTTTACAACATTGTGCAAATATCATTTATATGTTTTAGATAAAAAATCTTTTCTTTGGAAAGAGGATGTTCCTGACAGTATCACTATATTAGCATCATCACTTACCTTAATTTGTTACATCAAGCGAGTAAAACCTCCTGATTAGGTGTAAGTGGAGTTGCGGTGAGGTATAACATACACAATTCCAGTAGAAGTACAGATACTCAGTTTTTAAAAGACTCCAGTAAAAGTAGAAGTAGTGACTACACTCGTTTTCTCAAGTTAAAGTAAAGAAGTATGTTCACTGACATGTACTTAAGTAAAAAGTCGCCGATACTACTACCTGTTTAGTGTCATGCTGGTAACTGGACCTCATCTTTTATAAATATATATATACGTATATATATGTGTGTGTGTGTGTGTGTGTGTGTGTGTGTGTGTGTGTGTGTGTGTGTGTGTGTGTGTGTGTGTGTGTGTAAGCGTGTAGGCCTGGAGAGTTGTTGCTCCCAGCATCAAATCCATGTTATCATGGTTCCGAATAGGTAGATATCTTCTACGTCCTCCACGGAAAGAGACGCCAGCACACGACACGACACTTCTCCCACGCGTCCATCGTATTGCCAGCTGCGAACGTTCCGGCAGGGCAGTTGGGTTCCCCCGAACCCAAGCTTCTTGTCGAGAAGATGGTGTCAATTGCATTGAGAGACCAGTTTATCAAATCCATGGTATTTTTTTAGTTTGGAGAGCAGTGTGAAGAGAGTCTCTCAAAGTATAAGACAATAGACGAGATGAGAGGAGCAAAGCAGGGAAAAAAGCCAAAAAAGAAGTATGCACTAGAAACGTGCATATCAATAAATACATTTAAGACCATCATAAAAAAATGTGGGTTAGGGTTCTTGAGAGGTCCTTGTATTTGAATGATTTTTGTATGATTATATGTATGTATGTTTTTACTATGTTGTGTTTATGTATGGCTGCTTCTTTGGCCAGGACTTTCTTGTAAAAGAGATTTTGGATCTCAATGAGACTTCCTGGTAAAATAAAAAATAAAAAAATACTCTTCCAGATCTACCTCATTCTCCAAATACAAATGTCTGAGCGATTGGAAAAGCTCGTCTGGTTCTGAAAGGTGAAGGAATGCTGAAAGGAATTCTCTATAGGATTCTCACCCTCTGTTCCCTCACCTGGGCTAGCCATTATTTATACATTTTATAAACTCTTACCACATATGTTTAGTAGTAGCAGTGCAGAATATTAATACTCTTGCCCAAGGATAAAATTCACTTAGACTTCTAAACAGTCTATATGAAGCCTCATAAGCATAATCGATCCATTTAAAACCATTACAAATTAATTCAAATTCTACTATTTGGTTTTAGATTTTTCTTCAAGTCCCTGTTTGGGCACCAAAATATGAACACCTATTCCGTTGATATTAGTTTAAGTATTACAATAACCACGACAACCATTCAGCCAGACAGAGTTGCACTGCACTCCAAATATTCCATGTCCTTATCTTTGCATCTTCACAGAACGTTTACAACATTGTGCAAATATCATTTATATGTTTTAGATAAAAAATATTTTCTCTGGAAAGAGGATGTTCCTGACAGTATCATTATATAAGCATCACCACTTACCTTAATTTGTTACATCAAGCAAGTAAAACCTCCTGATTAGATGTAAGTGGAGTTGTGGTGAGGTATAACATACACAATTCTTACTGCATTAACACAAATCATGCTTTTCTCTTCCAGTGCGTTAAAACATAGAACTATGGCTTCTCAGACCAAAGTGGTGATGCTTCTTATTCTCGCCACAGCAGGAGCAGCTTTGGGTAAGAATCTTAACTCTATTAAGGATATTAGGATATAACTAAAAATAAAATTGTTAGTGAATGTGATATACATTTTATGTAAAATTTTAATACAGTTGTAATTTTGCTTGTTTGAAAATGTCATATTATTAATAAATATATACTTATTGTGATTGGCAGATCGCTCTCATTTTAATATATTTTCTTTTTTCTTTTTGAACATCATTAAAATTCATCATCTGTATCTATAACCAACATCGATAAAATGATTGACCAAAAATGATGACCTTTCCCCAATTTCCTTTTAATCTGTGGTGAAACCAATATCAGGTAAAATTAAAATATTAAAATCTTGAAAAGCAGCTAAATTGTAATTGTAACCACCAGGACTTACATTACTCTTTTCTTTCTTCTGGTTTCTAGCGGCTGATAATGACATTGTGAAAGGTAATTAAAATACGTGCACAGATCAGTATGATATTAAGAATACTTCATTTGTACCAGCTTTACTTTCTTTTCATGTAATTAATTTATTTAAACTAATTATTTCCTATTACAAAAATTATAAATATACAAAACCATCGGGGTAACATAGTGGTTATGTTTTTTTTATCACCACAGAGTCTTAAGGCTGCAAGCTAATGTATTAAGGCCATAACTGAACGAATAAGGTCCACAGAGGACACTTGGGTCGCTTTGCTCCACTTTTGGGAAACCATGTCTTTATAGATTTGCTTTGTGCACAGGGACATTGTCATACTGGTTCTAGTGAAGAAAGATGTAATGAAGATGTAAATATGTCTACCTGTGTGTGTATATATATATATATATATATATATATATATATATATATATATATATATATATATATATATTATATATATATGTATATATCTTTCTAGATCAGGCAGTAAAGAGTGCATGTTCTGACAAATGCCCAACTGGATGGTATTACTATTCCGGTCGCTGCTACTTGTACAACAGCACCTGACTGGATTGGGCTTCTGCAGAGGTTTATTTTAATTCTTTCCAAATGTATTTACATTTTCTCTACTTAGACCAAGGTAAAAAATCTGTGAAAGGATTATTTTATATATTATATATATAATATATAAAATAATATATAGTATATCTTATACTAGAAAAAAGGCTGTGAACAGTAACACAGTAACAGGACAGGACAGAAAATGAAATATTTATTCTAAAATGGATGAATGATTATGTCTTGGACAATATCTACTATAGCTGTTTGGTACCTGTATAAAGTTTAAATGAGATTTATTTATGAGATGTATATAGTGTCAGTTCCTTAATTGTGCATAATAACTGCAGGTAAGAACATGCAATCATGTTACAATTCTGTCAGACAATTGATGCACACTTGGTCTCAATACACAGCGAGCATGAATATCAGCAGATAAAGGCTCTTATCCGTAGTTATGACCCCATGGAGAATCCAACATATATCGGCCTCAGTGACTGTCAGAAGGTAAGCAGAGGATTGTCTGACTGTATGGTGCATGATTTATTGACTTAAACATGGTAAAAAAAAAAAATAATAAATAAACTATTACACCTTGTGATTTCCTCTGTTCATCTTTCAGCCTCATGATTTTTTTTGGACTGATGGCAACAAATTGACTTTCACCAAGTGGAATCCAGGACAACCAGATAATTATAACAACAAAGAGTGCTGTGTGCATATTAACATTGAGGGTAAGTAAAAATCTTCTTTTGTGTGTATCTTAATAGCTTGTGGAGTGTTGCTTTTGTTTTAACTCAAATACCATGGCATTTACGAGTCTATTTTTCTGTTATCTGTAGCCGCTAAAAACTGGAATGATATTCCTTGTGACACCCCCTATGCCTTTGTGTGTGCCAAGGAAAGTGGCTGAAAAGCTTCCTACTGCATCTCACCAAATATAATACAATATTTTTCCTCATCACTGATGAATTTATAAAATGATTCTGTGGCAGACTTTCATAACTTCAGCAATAAAAAAATCTAAAAAAAATTATTATTATTTGTTGTGTATGATTTTATTTTCTTAATGGTTATCATTTTATTGTCATTTTTAAATACACTCTCAGAGAGATAGATCCATCTAACACATGCAGAATCACACATGCAGAATTGTTTTGTCAAAACATCCCAAGATCCCTTAAGGCTTTTTTTAACATGGGTTATGGGGACAACAGGGGTCTGTATAATATTTATTAATATTTATATAGCCAGATATAAAACTGTGCTGGAGTTTCTCTGAAATCTCTTTTGCAGTTAAAAGGCATAAATGTTGATGTCTAAACATATGCCATTATATATATATATATATATATATATATATATATATATATATATATATATATATATATATATATATATATATATATATATATTAGGGAACATTATTAGAAGACATGGGATTAGTTTCCACTGCTATGCTGATGACACACAGTTATATATCTCATCAAAACCAGATGAAATAGCTAAAGTGTCCATGATAACTCAATGCCTTAGGGAGACAAATGACTGGATGAGCTGCAATTGTCTGCTGTTAAACTCTACAGAAATACTACTTATAGGTCCAAAAACCAGTACTCAGAAACTCTCACAATTTAACTTCCATAACATAACTGCTTAACTGTTTACATGGACATAACTGTTTACATTGAACTACATTTTTTTGAACTGCACTACCTCACCAAGAACTGCACTACCTCACTTTATTGACTTATTCGGCATTGCACTTCGTATTGCCTTTATTAAGAACTGTACCTCACCTTTATTTCTTTTATTGCTCTTTTTTAATCTATTTTATTCATTTTTCATTCGCACATTTTTATTTTTACTTTTTACTTTTTACTTTACTGTATGACATTTAGTGTGGACAGCAAAGTAACAATTTCATTGTGCAGGGAAACATGCTTTCTGTCTGTGCGTATGACAATAAACACTTTGAATTTGAAATTGAATTTCCATTTATAGGGATGTACTGTTACTAGTAGCTCGACAGTGAAAGACCTGGGTGTTATATTAGACAGCAACCTGTCTTTTGAAAATCATATCGCCCATACCACAAAAACAGCCTTCTTCCACTTTAGGAATATTGCCAAGCTGAGAAACATCCTGTCTGTTTCCGATGCTGAGAAGCTAGTTCATGCTTTCATGACCTCTGGACTAGACTATTGTAATGCGTTACTAGGTGTTTGTCCTGCATCTTCAATAAATATGCTACAGTTACTCCAAAATGCAGCTGAGTTCTCACTAGGACAAGAAAGTATAACCATATAACCCCAATTTTATAATCTCTACACTGGCTGTTAACTGTTAAGTTTAGAATTGATTACAAACTGTTGTTACTTACATACAAGGCTCTTAATGGTTTAGCTCCCATGTATCTAACTAGTCTTCTAACACGTTACAGTCCTTTGCGCTCTCTATCACAAAACTCAGGACTTCTGGTAGTTTCCAGAATATCTAAGTCCACTAAAGGTGGTAGAGCATTTTCTTATTTAGCTCCCAAGCACTGGAATAGTCTTCCTGATAGTGTTCGGAGCTCAGACACACTTTCCCAGTTCAAATGTAGATTAAAAACTCACCTCTTTAGGCATACACATAATACATCCCATAATATTGTGCGCTATTATATCAGACTCGCATATTTTTTATGAACAGCAGATATGTTAATTCCTCTCCAATGCTTCTCTCTTTTCACCCATCCCAAGGCATCCAGACATTGTACCAGCTCCGATCGTCTTCCGTGCCATGAAGATTTTGGACCTCCACTAAGATGAGGCTGACTCTGTGAGAATCCTGAGACATCTACAGATTTAGCAGCTCCAGTTGGACTCTGTGATACTAAAGAGGAGATCTGAACTTCATGTGATCCTTACACCAATACAACATTTGTTTGACTGTATATTTCTAATCACACCCTCCAGTGTCACCCATATGAGGATAGGTTCCCCTTTGAGTCTGGTTCCTCTCAAGGTTTCTTCCTTTACCAATTTAAGGGAGTTTTTCCTTGCCACTGCTGCCTGAGTCACCTCAGACTTGCTCATTGGGGATAAATACATACACATTGTGAACTATATATATATATATATATATATATATATATATATATATATATATATATATATATATATATATATATATATATATAAAATAATAATCTTGAATTTTTTATTATATTAATTCTTTATATTATTCCTTATGTTTACCTTCTGTTCTATGTTTATGTTCTGTAAAGATGCTTTGAGACAATGTCTATTGTAAAAAGCACTATACAAATAAACTTGAATTGAATTGATTCTGAATATATTAAATAAAACCTGAATATATTGAATGAAACCTGACGTCATCAAGATGCACCCGATATCTTGTACCTTAGGCAGAATGAGTGAGTCAGCGAGAAACTTAGTTGCTGCAAATTTAAGAAATGAAGAGATGGTTAACACGTTGGTAAGTGCATGTACGGCCCAAAATTGTTCAGTAAACCATTGCAACCATAGTATTGGCTATTTCATCGAGGAAGGCCAAATGCTTTGGGCCTCAGCCAGCCTGCTCATAGCCATCTATTTGGTAGTACAAGTAATGCTATTGAAGGAAACGTCCCTCCCAGTCCTCAGGGGCCGTGTGTATCAACCCCTGTCCACAATCTGCGTCCGTTCACTCGGAAGGGCCAAGATAGAAGAGGTGAGTATTAAAATGGGAGGGTTGTGTCAGAAAGGGTATCCGGCATAAAACCTGTGTGAAGTACATGTGCAGATGGTCCGCTGTGGCGACTCCTCAACAGGAGCAGCCAAAAGAAGGGGTTTGCCTTATGCCTATTAATATATATGAATATATATTCATATATATATTCATATATCGGCATAATATATATTATGCCTATATTAATCAGTGAGTGTATCCTTTTCCACTCTTGCTACTAAACATCACTTTATACAATACTAGGGTTAGGGTTAGTACCCATTGGTAGTGGGAAAAGGTTAAAGCTAAAAATAAGTTCAACAGATTTAATGTAATCAGTCATAAAACTTGAAAACTTGAGAGTCCTTCACAAGCAGTGCATCAAGAGCCTCCACTCACAGATGTATTCAGGAAATGCACTACGAATGTTGCCATCCTAGTGTCAGGCCACTCCTAAACAAGACACAAACACCAGAAGCGTCTTACTTAGGCTAAGGAGAAAAATATCTGGACCGGTGCTCAGTGGGTAAAAGTCCTCTTTTCAGATAAAGATTAATTCTGCATTTCATTTGTAAATCAAGGTCCCAGAGTCTTCCCAGAGAGGAAGAGTAAAGAGGCACAGAATCCAAGTTGCTTGAAGTTCGGTGTGAAGTTTCCACAATTGGGGGTGATTTGAGGTAGCATGTGATCTGCTGGTCTTAGTCCATTGTGTTTTGCCAAGTCCAAAGTCAGTGCAGATGTCTACCAGTAAAGTTTTAGAGCACTTCATGCTTCTGTCTGCTGGCAAACTTTATTGAGATGCTACCAGTAATTGGTTTACGCACCATGATATTTCTTGGTATGATTGGCCAGTCAACCTGCTTGCCTTGAACCCATAGAGAATGTGTGCGGTATTGGCAAAAGGAAGATGAAAAATTCCCGACGCAACCAAACAGTACAGACAAGCTGAAGGCTGTTAACAAAGTAACCTGGTCTTCAATAGTGCTTCAACAGTGCCACAGGCTGATCCCCCAAACGTGCCATGCTGCACTGATTATTTTTAGATATTGGACATTTCTGTATTGTACATGATTTATTTGATTGATCTGAGTAAATATTTGGATATTTTGAGATTCAAGATTTTTTTATTTTCATAAAATAAAATCACAACTGGCATGTTACACACTTTCAAGTACAATATGTTTTCTTTAATGAGAAACAAGAGATAAAAAAAAATGCAGATGAACTGAAGGCCACTGTCAAAGAAACCTGGGCTTCCATACCACCTCAGCAGTGCCACAGACTGATCACTTCCATGCCATGCCGAATTGAGTCAGTAAGTAAAGCAAAAAGGTACTACCAAGTATTGATTACATATACATATTCATATAAAGGCCAATAATTCACTAAAAATGTGTTTTATAGGTCTTCTGAAGTATTCTAATTTTCTGAGATAGTGAATTGGTGTGTTTATGTTAAATCTGAGCCAAAATGATCACAATTAAACGTACCAAAAAACTTAAACTACTTCAGTCTGTGAGTACTGAATTTATATAATATATAGCAGCAACCTATAACCACTGAAGGACGAAGTAGCAAAAAGAAACATTTAAGTTGAATTACTGAAATAAATGTGACTATGAACTCGATGCTGCGTCAGTGCTGACGCTATAGGAATGCTTCTGTAAGGAAGTTGTGTCTGAAGCTCTGTGTGAACACACGTCATTTAATGGCTCGGGAAGGACACGTGACGGAGTGATTATGTGGCAGTAAGTCCATATAAGGGCATCTACGTCACACTAGTCCAGCTTCTTTGTCTTCAGGAAGCGCTCTGTGTATGTGTGTCAATTGTTTGTCCTGTCTAAAAGAGAGAAACAATATGTTGCAATCTAAGATGCGTGCATCCGTGCCCCCGCTTTATCACGGGGGACGACGCACACTCTCTTTGCGTTGTTTGTTTGGGGGAGGAGCATGTGTGGTCAGCTCTCGAGGGAGCCGGCCGCATACATTGTGAGGGATCCCCTCTGCGTACTCTCCGATCCCGCCTGGCTGTATTTTCAGCTTTGGCTGCACCTCATGATTCGAGTCCCGCATCCGCCAAGGTGGCGCGACAGCTTTGATCATGGGGTTCGCAGGTAAAGTTAGCGGAAACGGAGCAAGAGACGGGTTCTCTTTCTCTTTCCCTCTCCCCTAACTCTGTTCGCTTGGTTTCGGTTTCGGGCCTACTGTCCCCTGCCCCATGAGTCCGCGGAACAGGAGAAGCTGCATTTGTCCACTGAGGGCCTTGAGGACTTATGTCCACGAATCCGGTTTCCACGCAGCGCCTGGCGCACTATGTAGTGGAGGCCATTAACTCAGGCCTATGAGTTGCGCGGTCTTGCCTTGCCTCTCGGCATCAGGGCTCACTCCACTAGGAGTATTGCCTCATCCAGTGCCTTGGCCAATGGTGTTCCCTTTGGAGATGTTTGTGCTATGGCAGATTGGTCCTCTTCGCACACCTTTATCACCTTTAGGTTCTATAACCTGGATTTGGACCCCTCTCCCGGGTCCCAGGTCCTGCAGGGCCTTTGATGGTTTGTTCCCAGTCTGCTCGTGCTCTCTCACGGCCTCTGGCACAGTCATCGACCAGTGCGTGGCGGCGTGGGTACTGGCGTTCCCATAGCGTCAGCACTGATGCAGCATGGAGTTCCCTCGAAAGGCAACTACACCAGATTACGTATGTACTGCATCTCCATTGTACCCGTGCCAAAACTTACAGAGGCCTTGTAGGTCACATGATGTGGTACTTTGCTTTTTCATTATATCTCTGAGCATTAAATGGTCTGATCTTGGACATAATTTGCTGACAAATTCAATCTGCTGGGAGGACTGGCAACTGTTGTGAGGGCTCTTCATTTGTAATCAGTCTTCTCCATGTCCAGTGGTGAATATCAAATCCAGTGGAAATGGCCTTATAACCTGTCCAAACTAAGGAGCAGCAAGAACTGCTTCCCTGAGGTCATGGCTGATGTCACATCTGCTTTTATTGAAGTAGTCACACTTCCTGATCATTAAACTGCCACCAAGCTCAAACCCTCAGCTGACCACCCTCCAGTCATACTCTCCTCCACAGAGGTCTGCAACGCACTGAGCCGGATCAGCGCACACAAAGCCACTAGACCAGACAACATCCCTGGACATGTACTCAGGGCATGTGCTGAGCAGCTCACTGGGGTCTTTACTGACATCTTCAACCTATCTCTTGCCCAAGCAGCTGTTCCTACTTGCTTTAAATGCATCTCCATTATACCAGTGCCAAAACACTCCAGCACAACGTGCCTGAAGGACTCCCATTGTCATGAAGTGCTTTGAGCGGCTCGTCCTGGCACAGCTGAAGGACTCTCTCCCATCCACATTGGACTCTCACCATTTTGCATACCACTGCAATAGGAGCACAGAAGATGCAGTTTCCATGGCACTGCACTCTGCTCATACACTTGGACAATACTTCAAGTTTGCTTTATTTATATAGCACATTTAAAACAGCCATAGGACTGACCAAAGTGCTGTACAATAAAAGAGTGTTAGTAAAAATACACTAATACTAAGACAAGAGATACTGAAAGCAAAATAGAATTAAACAATATAATAATACACACTAAAACACTAAAACAAGCAGTAATAGAACATTTAAAAACAATAAGAAGAATTCAAATGAAAGGGAAAACTATAGATATGCCAAGGAAAAGAGAAACGTGCTTAAAGGGGGCAGTAATCTTATAGTAACTCTATTGGCAGATCATTCCAAAATAAGAATAAGAACACTTATGCACGTTATGCTGATTTTTGACTTCAGCTCACATTTAACACCATCATTCCATCCAAGTTAATAGCCAAATTAGTAGATCTGGGCATTAACACCTCCACTTGCAACTGGATTATGGACTTTCTGACCAACAGACCCCAGCAGGTTCGATCAGGCTCCATCTGCTCCAACACCATCTCACTCAACACTGGTGTTCCACAGGGCTGTGTGCTGAGCCCCTTCCTCTACTCCCTCTTCACCTCCAACTGCAGGCCTTTGAATGGATCTAACTCCATCATCAAGTTTGCAGATGACACTACCATGATCGGTCTCACCACCAACAATGATGAGACTGTCTACAGGTAGGAGATCCAACACCTAGCCACATGGTGAAATGACTATAACTTGCTCCTTAACATCTCCAAGACAAAGGAGCTCATTATGGACTTCAGGAAAGAGACAAGAGGGACACATGACATCACCCACATCAATAGGATGGTAAAAACTGCCCAGCGCATCACAGGGACTCCACTTCCAGCCATCGAGGACATCCAGAAGAAACGCTGTCTGCGTCCAGCTCGCAGCATTCTTAATGAGAACTCCTCTTATCCCGCCCATAGACTGTTTTCTCTTCTGCCCTCCGGCAGGCGTTTCAGGTGCCTATGGAAGAGGACCAGCCGACTAAGGAACAGCTTTTTTCCTAGAGCTGTCTCTTTATTGAACTCTGCCCCTCGCTGATCCTACTGCCTTTCATACACTGTTACACACCCCACCCCCCCACCACCTTACCCACCTCACACTTCGTTATTGTACTAATGGACTGTTACACAAAAACTATGCTCATTTGCACACTTATAATATATTACACAGCTTATAATATATTATAATGTTTATAATAGCCATATATTTTGTTACAGCACATCCTTCTGTAAATTTCAGTTTATAGTAATTGCCATTTGTATATTATGTTCATAATACATACACATCTGTACATTACTCCTATTACCATTTTATTTAATTTATTTAACTCATATAAACACTGTATATCCTGCACTTGCTGCTATTGCACTCTGGTTAGACCTAAACTGCATTTCATTGCATTGTACTTGTACATGTGTAATGACAATAAAGTTGAATCTAATCTAATCTAATCTAATCTAATCTAAAATTAACTACTCATGCATTTCATTAGGAAAACCTGGCTGCTAATTAATCTCTTTATGTTGATGGAAGGAGGAAGCGACTTATTTCTTTCCCACCTGGTTTCTGAATGAATGATTTCTGAAAAACTTAATCTGTTGTGTATTTTGTCGTCATCTGGAGTAATTTGTTGTTTATAGAACTTTGTTAAGACCACCCAGTTGTTATATAGGCCCTAATGAATAAAAACAAAGAAATGAAGAAGGGTGTGTTTTCTTTTACACAGGACTGTAGATTAACTTTATTGGCCATAAAATATCAATTCTGTAATCTTCATTCATGTGTTTATTATATCAAATAAATCTGAGATGTAAACAAAACTGTCACGGAAAATACAACTCATGTTCATAGACCTGAATGAAAAAAGCTGTGATAATCAGTTTCTTCACTATTTTCTAAAAGAAATGTATTTTTATAAGCATTTATTTTGTGTATTATTAGCAATTAACATTTAAATTGACATGTTTAATCTGGAATTAATGAACAGCTCTTCAAATTGTAGAAACAGATGAAAATGTAGATTTAAAGTCTGCATGAATCATAACCTGTATATTTAAATTCATAAATTTCATGCCACATTAAATGATTAATTATTATTCTGACAAAAACAGCCACCTGCCCTCTAGACGCTGTTCCTGCCAGGATTTTGAAGGAAGCTGTTGACATCATAGATCCCATCCTTGTCCCCTTCATAAACAGCTGTTTTAGGGTGGGTACTGTTCCCGCTGCTCTCAAACACGCTATTGTTAGACCGCTGCTCAAGAAACCCAACCTTGACCCCTCCATACTCTCCAACTTACTCCCTATATCTAACCTGTCATTCCTGTCTAAGTTGATGGAGAAGCTTGTTTTCGCCCAGCTTCAGTCTCATCTTCAACTGCATGGCATTGGTGATACATTTCAGTCCGGTTTCAGGTCGAGACATAGCACTGAATCAGCGTTATTGAGGATCCATAATGACATTCTTGGAGCCCTGGATGGTAAAAGCTCTGTGGTTTTGGTGTTACTGGACCTAACCACTGCATTTGACACCGTGGATCATGCCATCCTCATCTCTCATCTTCAACATGTTGTTGTTCTGCATGGTTTGGTACTAAATTGGTTCTCATCATACCTCACTAACAGAACTTTTTCAGTAATGCTTAATGATTATTCTTCCTCGGTTGCTCCTCTGTCATCTGGTGTGCCTCAAGGATCTATTCTTGGTCCTATTCTGTTCTCACTCTATATGCTGCCACTTGGTCAACTCATCTCCAATCACAATGTTCAATTTCATTTCTATGCTGACGACCTCCAGATCTATCTTCCTGTAATTCTGAGTAATCGTTCTGCATTGGACCCTCTCCATAATTGCCTTCAGGATATCAAACATTGGCTTTCCCAGAACTTCCTTCATCCGAATGAAGAAAAGACTATTTAGCCCGGATTGACTCAGCAGTTCTTTTAGTTTTGGTCCTCTAACACCTCAGTTTGCACCTACCGTGCATAACCTGGGTGTAATTTTTGAGAAAAGTATGCACTTCAATAAACAGAGAAGTGAAGGTGAGCTTTTACCAGCTAAGACTACTCAGCAAGGTCAAATCATTCTTGTCCCAAGCTGATCTTGAAAAAGCTATACATGCCTTCATCACCTCGAGGATTGACTACTGTAATGCTCTCTACAATGGACTGGATAATCAATCACTTCTCAATCGGCTCCAAATGGTACAAAACACGGCAGCACGTCTTCTCTCCAACACCTCCAAATGCTCACACATCACCTCTGTCCTCCTCTCGCTTCACTGTCTTCCGGTGCGGTTTAGGGTGGAGTATAAGGTCCTGATGTTTGTGTTCAAGGCCATCAATGGTCTGGCCCCGACCTACCTCGCCGAATTAATGAAGGTCTACCAACCAGCCAGATCTCTCCACTCCTCTGGACATACCTCTCTGGTCACTTCCAAGTATAGGTATAAAAAGTTTGGAGGCCAGTCATTTGCGGTCCAGGGACCAAAACTGTGGAACGCACTTCCAGCACACTTACGGTGCATCACTGTGCTGAGTGTTTTTAAATCGCAGTTTAAAACTCATTTATTCTTACAAGCTTTTAACACGTACCTGTAGCCTATGATTCAACTGCTTTTTTATGCTCATTTTGTTCTTATATTTTCTTTTCTTTTGTTGTTTTACTGGAAAGCACCTTGTGCTCCTTTTGGTAGTTGTAAGGTGCTCTATAAATAAAAATTGATTGATTGAACTTATTGATATTCAAATGTTTGCAACCTGCATTAAACCTTTAATGTATAATTATATTCCTTTACAATCTTGCTGCACCTTTATAATTTTACACCTTTAAAAATTCTCTGTAATATGTAATAAAACATAATGACTATTATATGACACCGAGCACCTTGATTGATAAGATAAATTCTATTCCTTCTGGGTCATCATCCAAACCAAACTTATAAAGTTCTCTTGATAATGATGCATCAATATAAAGTTATATCTTAGTTTCGTTGTTTTGGAGTTCTTGGATTTCCTTGTAATGCTCTAACAATTATTTGCTATTTTACCCTTGATCCCAGACTCGATTACAGTATAGGTTTTATTATAACTAATTATGTTTGCCTCTTTTAATCCCAGGCATAGATTGAATTTTGGAGAATACTATTATGTGGAAATGCATTTAACGTGTTGCATTTTTTTTTTACTTTACATATCCTGTTTCAGTTGCATTTTTATTCATTAAGACCAAAGGACTTTGTCTATGCACTGATTATACACAATGATTATAGACTTAAACTATGCCATTCATTCCTGCTAGTTTCCTTAGAACAGTTAAGAGGGAAAAAATATTCACAACACCGCAACTGAGATTTACTTAACTGATATGCAAAGTTGAAATGGAAAATCTGATATTTGAGACCAAACAAAATGTGTGTCGGTTGGAAGGAAATTGCTGTCTTTAAACCCAAACCAGATGAGATCCCATAAGAAAGACACTTATTTAAATAGCATCAACCTACGCTGAATAAAAACATTTCTTAAAGGCTCAAATTTTCTAAAAAGTCGAATTATAAAGCAAACACCATTTGTTGGATGACAAATAAAATGTAAGGGATAAACTGAGATGTTTATTTCATAAATGATTATCATTTTGAAATGAACTCTCAGAAAATAAATAATTTCCTACACACTAAAGCCTGAAGAGATTTTTTATTAATCAAATTGAGTTGCACAGTTAGATTTTTGCAAATTAAAAAAAAAAAAGATTGCAATAAGATGCAGATGGTGAGTTGATGCTTGGAGCATTTCAGTAAATCCCTTTGGCACACACAAAGGGATATTGCTTTTTACAGTTAATGTCATTCCAGTCCTTCTGTTCTGCAGACAGAAAAAAAATAATATTTTTTTTAATCAAAAAACCTTTATTTAATAAAGAACACAATGCAGCTGCAAAAGAAGTTTTTAGATCTGCTTACTGCCGAAGTTGATATGCACACAGCATTCTTTAAGAAAATGATTTGGCTCTCTGTGATTCCACTTGGTGAAGGTCACTGCTGTGGCATCAGACCAGAACCAATTAAATTTCTGATAGGAAGAACAGTGGACAGTCTGTTACAGGCTGCAGTATTTGATAAAATCTGGGAGTTTCTTCATCTGACTTTGTAAGTCTACAATTTTATAAATGTTGTTTGATACTTAGCGAACCTGCTGACACCCAGAAAGGCCGATCCATGTTGGCTTCTCCACATGGTCATAAGTGCGAATGAGAGTCTTAACAGTTTGATATTCATTTTCATTGTGTATGGAGACCAAATGTCCACCATAACGCTGGCAGGTTTCCTAAAAAAAAAAAAAAAAAAAAAAAAATCTACAGCAAAAAGAGTTTCTCATATTCATTAATTCAGGTATAATGCAAAACACACACACACACACACACACACACACACACACACACACACACACACACACACACACACACACACACACACACACACACAAACACACACACACACACACACACACACACACACACACACACACACACACACACACACACACACACACACACACACAAACACACATATATATAAGGCATAGCTTTTTGCAGGTCATTTCTGTACTCAAACTTGCACCTTAGCCTATCTACTGTATAGATGTATATGAAACATACTATATACTGTAGATTTCCTCTTCATATTACACTCATTCTAGGCTTAGAATTTTTCTGTTTTGCCTTACATTTTTTACTGTCAATATTTTCAAAATTTTAATATTTTAACTATTTTATTTTAATTATTCGTATTTGTTATCTTCATTTGATTCTTTAGATCTTATGAGTATTTTATGCCTTGTATTTTATGTATATTATGCAAATGCTCTAATTTCCACTTTGGATCAGTAATGTGTTATCTTATGTTTTTTTTTTAAATCATCTTATTCCCATTTCTAAATTCTGTATTCCATAAAATGCTTAAGAGAGTGATTAGGGATAGATTTTAGAGATATCTAGTAACTTAATTAAAACTTTACATTCAGGTATTTATATATTATATTATATTATATTATATTATATTATATTATATTATATTATATTATATTATATTATTTAAAAAATAAATCTATTTCTATGCTTCAGTAAAGCTTCTTTGAGACAATGTGACAATGTGCTATACAAATAAACTGAATTTAAACTGATTTAAACTCTTAATATTTCAGGTATTAATGTTCATAGTCACTCTGACCGATGAGCTAATTAAATAGGATTTTCAGAACACTGCTCATTGTTGGATAAACACAGAAAAGAGTTGAAATAAATTTTAAATTGTACCTCAGCCAAAGCCCAGTTTACAGGTGTAGCGGCATATATGAAGCACCGGTTGCCACAGTTCACCCAGCCATATGGACATCTGCCATATTCAGTATTGTGTCCAGCTGACACAAACGAACAAACAAACAAACAAACAAACAAAATAAAGTAACCATGAATTGATATATTGAGGACACAGTTTTCTGGAGGTTTATTTCATGGCCACAGTTTACTTAACTAATGTATTTTAAAATGAGTGAGACACAAAGACAGAGAAAACAAGATTTAGAATGAATTAGAATAAGCATGGAAATGACTAATGATATTACACATTACTTCTTAATATGAAACACCTATACAATTTTGTACTTCCAATTTTGGGGAAACATTTTGGGGAAGAGCCACCATGTCAAAACTAGTACATAAATAAATGTCAGACATATTTAAAAATATTACATCTCATCATCATCTATAATAAGTAGAAACTCATATTTCCAAACAACAATTAAGCGTAATTTTTAATATGCTGCTCAATAAAGCTAAGAATCTTACCAAAGGCCATTGCTGCTGTGACGAGAATAAGAAGTAGCACCATTTCAGCCTGACGAGACATAGCTCCAGCACTGCAAAAATAATGTGCATTTCATGTGTTAATAAAATAAGAATTTACTATTTTATACCTCATCAAATTTTCACTTACATCTAAACCGGAGTCTCTTCTTGCTTGATGTAACACTCTGTGGTAAGTTGTGATGCTTATATAATAATACTCACAGAAACTTCCTCTTTCAACAACAACAAAAAAGAGTCACCGGTAAAAGGGGAAAATATAATTACTAATACTAGTATTGAACATGTTTTTTGGTCTGGATGGTTCTGGAAAGCTATAGATGGTTTCATATTGTTCATAAGGTTGTGAATTCATTGTTTAGTGGAAAAAGTGCCAACTAGTTTCCATCAAACTGCAGTCATTAATGCTGTGAGGCCGCTGAGTTTAAAAACACTAAGTGCTGAGTTTGTTTCAAATCCAAACAAAATTCTATTGCTACTGGACAGCAGCCCCAAATTCCACAGAGAAAGGTACCAGTACCTTATTTAACACCGATTGCAAACACTTTTGTGACTGATACGATGGAATTTAAGAGAAATGAGTAAGTGAGTTCTATGCATATACTTTAAGTGACTTTGCTAGAGATCAGTTTTCTAAAACTGAGCAATCACGTCTTCAAAGCTTTTCCAGCAGAAGTGTAACATAAGCTGACTCCACCGACATTATAGTACATAGTTCAATTCAATTCAATTCAAGTTTATTTGTATAGTGCTTTTTACAACTGACATTGTCTCAAAGCAACTTTACAGAACATAAACATAGAACAAAAGGTTAATATAAAGAATAATAAAAAGATTAATATAATACAAAATTCAAGATACATATTAGATATATTTAGTTCACAATGTGTATGTACAGTATTTATCCCCTATGAGCAAGTCTGAGGTGACTCAGGCAGCAGTGGCAAGGAAAACCTCCCTTAGATGGTAAAGGAAGAAACCTTGAGAGGAACCAGACTCAAAGGGGAACCCATCCTCATATGGGTGACATAGTCTATAATATTAAATTATTCATGTGTAGTAACAAAATCATTGGGTGAGTGGGCACAAGGCACATTGTGATGGGACAATGTGTGTTTTCAGCATAATATTTTCTAGTTAAATGATTATTATAAACATCCCTTAAATAACAAATGTCCCTTATTGTGAAATATAAGCAATAAGTGTGCCAACTACACCACAAGACTAAAGCTGCAACTGCCATTTTCCCCATCCACCATGAGCAAGCAAACAGTTATTGGATCTTTGTGATGACTGTTAATGCCTGTGTTGGATAAATGGCAAGTGTCTGTTTACAAAACATATAAAAACAGTTTATTATTATTAGTAGTATAATAATAATAATAATAATAATAATAATAATAATAATAATAATAATAATAATAATAATAATAAATTAATTTTTAACATTGTCTCAAAGTAGCTTTACAAAAGAATAGAAAAATATAATAAAAATTTCAAAGTTTAAAATTAAGTTATTATTTATCTCTATCATCTGTCCTAAATGATCTTTGTAGAGGAAAAACTCCGTGAGATTATATGAGGAATAAACCTTGAGAGGAAGCAGATGCAGAAGGGAACCTCATCCTCATTGGGGTGACACTGGACAGTAAATAATGTAAATGTACATAATGTCTTTTCTACAATGCTTTATTATCAAGTGAAATTTTCCAACCAAGAGCTGCTGAGGAAATAATAGGTCAGGGAACTTTCTGAGTTCATCATAGACCTAACACTAATTTCTTCCTGCAAATGTTCACTGATGAAGACATGAGCACAAAGCTGACAGACACAATGGCAGTTCAAAGACAGTATAATAGTCTACAAGTAGTAATATCTACATCAATCCCATGGGTCATGTGTTATCTATGGGTCATATTTATATCTAATAATAATCTTGAATTTTTATTCTGTTAATGCTTTTTCTTTCATTATTCCTTATTTCTTTTATTATTCCTTATGTTTACCTTCTGCTCTATGTTTATGTTCTGTAAAGCTGCTTTGAGACAATGTCTATTGTAAAAAGCGCTATACAAATAAACTTGAATTGAATTGAATTGAATTGAATTGAATTATCCATGTAGATCTATCTCCAGCAGACTGCACCACCAAGCGATGAGACTCCAACCAGGGGTAGGACGTCAGGATGGATCAAATAAGTCCAGAAAGAAGAAGTGGACACACAGGGAACTCAGAACACTGAGAGCTCGGGAGTACCATTTATAGGTTTAGAGAAAGAGAATGAGAGAGAGAGAGAGAGAGAGAGAGAGAGAGAGAGAGAGAGAGAGAGAGAGAGAGAGAGAGAGAGAGAGAGAGAGATTTAATATTGTTATATTTAATTAGCCATGTTGAAGTTAACAAAATTTCAGCTTTTGTATTGTTATGCTCAATAGAGTATGAATGGGTTGCACAGTTATTGTTCTTCCATTCATCCATTTTCTGTAGTACTTTCTTACACATGTACACAGGGAACCCTGAACCTCTCCCATGGTGGAGGACACTCTGGACACTCTGGATCTAACAAATCACACAGCATAGTTATTGTACTTTTATGATTTCTAATGTTTTAATCAATTTAAAATAGAAAACTAAGATTCATATTCATACAATGCTTAGTTGTGCAGAATTGAAAATGTACCACATTAAATTTGAGTTTTATGTATTGTTTTACTCTTATTTCCATCTCCTAGTTATTGAATACAATTTTTAGACCTTTTTGTCAGAACTGTTTACTAGTGTGCAATTAAGGCCAAAAAAGTGAACCCCAACCCACAAGAGTTGCAAAGGTTTGTTGGTCATGCTTTGTAATCCATGAGTGGTAAAAAAAAAAAAAAAAACACTTATCATAGATATAAAACTGAACAGATGATTCCTGTGATACAGACATCTGCAACAAACTTCTGTTTCAAGATGACAAAGCCTAACTGAAATAAGATTCATAGATAGCAGGAAACGAAGAGACCAGAGGTTAGTGATATGCAAACATTTTGTTATTTCCTGTACAACCTGCGATTCAAATTTCTCTTTATTTGGATTTTATCTAGACATAAAACAGTCCAAATCTTTGAAGTTAAATAAAAAAAATACCTTGAAAGAGTGAATAATTGAAACTAATCAAATGACCTAACAGTTCCAAAGGGCAAGTACAATTGGGCAAGATAAACAAAAAACAGGTGATGCATTCAAAAAAAAAACCTGAACATGTGAGTAATGAAACACACAACTTCTAAACCGTAATCCAGACAGACAGGTAAAAACAGGCAAAGTTCAGTCAGAAGCAAAAAAATAAATAAATCCAAGCGAAAACAAGGTCTATAAACAAGAAAAGACTCAGATTTAAAAATCTGAAAGGACAGCCAAAATACAAAGGTTTAACAACAATATAGATCATAGGAAACTAAGCACTTAATATAGGGAGAATTAGAAAAGAACCAAACACACAAAAGAGGACCAGGTGGGTTCAATTAAAAGTCTGCCGACTGAGAACATGAGAGTACCGAAGTTTGTTGTCCACACAATGAGAATTATTATATTCTTTATAATAAAATGCAAAGACAGTGGCACCACTAAAGTCTTTTGTCCTGCACTGTATTTTTGTCTTGTCCTACACTGTTTGCACCAGGTTGCACAGATGCACTTTATGTGGCTAGCACTAACTTACTAACTATATATATATATTATACATAATATTGTATATCTTTTTAGATCAGGAACTAATACGTGCATTTTCTGACAACTGCCCAATTGGATGGTCCTACTATTTCGGTCGCTGCTACTTGTACAACGGCGACAAACTGGATTGGGCTTCTGCAGAGGTTTATTTTAATTCTTTCCAAATGTATTTACATTTTCTCTATTTACACAAAGGAAAAAATGTGAAAGCATTATTCATTAGCATATCACTGGTGGATTTGTAAAAGGCTGTGAACAGTAACACAGTAACAGGACAGAAAATTATTCTAAAATAGATGAATGATTATGTCTTGGTCAATATCTACTATAACTGTTTGGTACCTGTATGAAGTTTAAAATGAGATTTATTTATGAGATGTATACAGTGTCACTTCCTTTATTGTGCATAATAACTACAGGTAAGAACATGAAATGATGTTACAGTTCTGTTTGTTTTTCTAGAAATTCTGTCAGGATTTTGATGCACACTTGGTCTCAATACACAGCGAGAATGAATATCAGCAGATAAAGGCTCTTATCCGTAGTTTTGACCCCACGGAGAATCCAACATACATCGGCCTCATTGACTGTCAGAAGGTAAGCAGGGGATCATCTGACTGTATGGTGCATGATTTATTGACAAACATGGTAAAAAAAAATAATAATAATTAATCAACTATTACACCTTGTGATTTTTTCCAATGTTCATCTTTCAGGCTTATCAATTCTTTTGGTCTGATGGCACCAAATTGACTTTCACCAAGTGGACTCCAGGAGAGCCAAATAATTATAACAACAAAGAGTGCTGTGTAAACATGAACTGGCCTTCTTCTTACACCTGTATGTATCTTAATAGCTTGTGGTGTGTTGCTTTTCTTTTAACTCAAATACCATGGCATTTACGAGTCTATTTTTTTCTGTTATCTGTAGCTGCTAAAAACTGGAATGATATTCCTTGTGAGAACCGCTATGCCTCTGTGTGTGCCAAGGAAAGTTACTGAAACGCTTCCTACTGCATCTCACCAAACATCACTGATGAATTTATAAAATAATTCTGTGGCAGACTTCCATAACTTCAGCAATAAAAAAAATCTAAAAAAAATATTATTTGTTGTGTATGTTTTTATTTTCTTCGTGTTTATCATTTTATTGTCATTTTTAAATACACTCTCAGAGAGATAGATCCATCTAACACATCACACATGCAGAATCACACATGCAGAATTGTTTCCTCAAAACATTCCAAGATTCCTTAAGGTGATATTTCAAAATGGGATCTGGGAACACCAGGGGTCTGAGAGGTATAATATTTATTAATATTTATATAGCCAGATATAATACTGTACTGAAGTTTCCCTGAAATCTGTTTTGCAGTTAAAAGTCATAAATTTTGAGGTCTAAACTAGTCTATACTGTATATATATATATATATATATATATATATATATATATATATATATATATATATATATATATATATATATATAGACTGTATTGTAGGGCACTTATAGAGATGGGACACGAAAGAACATGCACAGAAATGGGATTAGAGCAAGCAGTGTCATGATTTTATTTCCTCTTAGATTTCTAGTGCAATTTTAGTGCAACAGAAAGTCAGTGATAAAAAGAGAAAATAACTAGTTCCTTCCTTTAAGGGGTTGTAGGAGCACTTGGGCAGAAATCCTCGCTCTAAGCCTGGGCCACAGGAGGGTGGACGGCAGTGCAAAGGTGAAGCGTAGCGTAGGCTCAGCCGGCAATCTAAGATTTAGGATCAGCTGGAAGTTTCTGAAAAAGAATATCAAAGGGAGACCATCCATTAATTCTGTCCGGAACGATACTTGTAATAAATGTTTATTTAAAAAAAACCTGCCTGACTTGTACCCATAGAGAATGTGTGCGGTATTGACAAAAGGAAGATGAGAAACACCCTACCCAACCAAACAGTACAGACAATCTGAAGGCTGTTAACAAAGTAACCTGGTCTTCAATAGTGCTTCAACAGTGCCACAGGCTGATCCCCCTCCCATGCCATGCTGCACTCTTAATTTTTAGAAGTTGTAAATTTATATATTGTACATGATTTCTTTGATTGATCGTAGTAAATATTTGGATATTTTGCAATTCAGTATTATTTTTATTTTCATAAAATGGAATCACAACTGGCATGTTACACACATTCAAGTACAATATGTTTTTTTAATGAGAAACAAAATGTGAGCCAAAATCATCACAGATAAAAGTACCAAAGACTTAAACTACTTCACTCTGTGTGTACTGAATTTGTATAATACATGATTTTCACTATTTGAGTTATTTACTAAAATTACAAATTACATTTCCACGACATCCTAATTTATTGAGATGCACCTGTACATGTGCCTCCTTGAGAAGGGGGACCTTGTGGGCGCTGATGGATTTCAATCTATGGCGACATATTGTGTTACAATAGTTTGTTTGGTCTATGGTCCCAACTGCATTGAGATCATTCACATGCTCCTCCCATGCAGTTCTGGACTGATCATTCACTTTCCGCATGATCATCCTTACCCCATTAGATGAAATCTTGCATGAAGCTCCAGAATGAGGGCGATTGGTGGTTATTTTCATTCATTCATTCATTCATTCATTCATTCATTCATTCATTCATTTTCTACCGCTTATCTAAATTACCTCGGGTCACGAGGAGCCTGTGCCTATCTTAGGTGTCATCGGGCATCAAGGCAGGATACACCCTGGACGGAGTGCCAACCCATCATAGGGCACACACACACTCTCATTCACTCACACACACTACGGACAATTTTTCAGAGATGCCAATCAACCTACCATGCATGTCTTTCGAGGAAACCCCCAAGGCACGGGGAGAACATGCAAACTCCTCACACACAAGGCGGAGGCAGGAATCAAACCCCCAACCCTGGAGGTGTGAAGCAAACGCTAACCCCTAAGCCACCGTGTCCCCCTGATGGTTATTTTGTATTTCTTTAATTTGTAAATAATCGCTCCAATAGTCTCCTTCTCACCAAGCTTTTACACAGTTGTTGTTGGGAGCACCTTCTTAAATGAATCTGTTTACCACATGAGCCCATAACCAGTCTGTTGGGAGCCAGAATTATTGTTGCTTGGTAGGGGATCAAATACTTATTTTACTCATTGAAATGCAACTCAATTTATAACATTTATATTATGTGTTTTTTTTCTGAATTTTGGATCTTTATTCTGTTCTGTTTTTTTTTTTTTTCTGGAACCAAGCTTAAACCAGTGGCATTTATACATTTTTCTTTTAGGTTCTGTGATGCTTAAAGGCGCTTGGTGTCTTAGATTCCCTCCAGAGGTACCCTCTGCAAATGATGTCTTTCCGTGACGCCTGAGAAGGCTTTAACAGCAGCCAATCTGGAGAATCTGTTCCAAATAATTCATTCTGAAAGCGATTTCAACAGGAGTGCCACACTGGATTTTTGGCAAGACTATCTTCAGGATGCTGAATGTAAGTTCCCTGTATAGTTCAATATTTCAGAATAAAAATTACATTTCATATTTAAATGTTTGTTACTCTCCAAATAGTTTTGGTTGCATTTCACAAATACTTTTTTAATGTAACTTGTGACATTTTACCATTTATTTTATTCTATTTATAGCATGCATACTATAAGCTTTGTTAGAAGCTGATTTTAACCTTGAGCTGTCACTTAAACATCACATCAAGCTGACAAACAGTGAGCATCTGTTATTGTCACGACGTGACACGGTGAGACAAAGACGAGTGAGGATCCAAATGCAGTTTAGAGGTTTTTACTAAACAAAACACAAACAAACAGGCAGGCAACGCGGAACAAACAGGAAACGGGAACATGGACATGCACACACCAACACCAAAAACGACCAACAACATTGAAGTGAACAGACAGAGTATATATGGTGAACGAGAGCCAATCACAAAACAGAGACAGACAAGGACTAAGACAAAACACCTGGGGAAGAGAATGAATGTAATTAGTGTCCATGGTAACAGATAGGTGGGCGGGGTCAACAATTAACATCAGGGAGAGACGGCAGACAGAAACAAGGGGAAAACACAGACAGACACATTACAGAGCCCCCCCCCTAAGAGCGGCTTCCAGACGCTCCCAAGTCCACAAAACCCAGTTCAGGCGGGTGGAGCGAAGGCGCAACCAGGGTGGGAGGGCGGGTCGGGTTCGTGTAGTGGTGGCGCCCGCCGAGCAGGAGGCCGGGGAGGCGCCAGCCGAGCCGGAGGCCGGGGCGGCGCCGGCAGAGCCGGAGGCCGGGGCGGCGCCGGCAGAGCCGGAGGCCAGGGCGGCGCCGGCAGAGCCGGAGGCCAGGGCGGCGCCGGCAGAGCCGGAGGCCAGGGCGGCGCCGGCAGAGCCGGAGGCCAGGGCGGCGCCGGCAGAGCCGGAGGCCAGGGCGGCGCCGGCAGAGCCGGAGGCCAGGGCGGCGCCGGCAGAGCCGGAGGCCAGGGTGGTGCCGGAGGCAGAGCCAGAGACCAGAGCAGGACCGGAGACCAGGGCGGTGCTGGAGGCGGAGCCAGAGACCAGAGCAGGACCGGGGACCAGGGTGGTGCTGGAGGCGGAGCCAGAGACCAGAGCAGGACCGGAGACCAGGGTGGTGCTGGAGGCGGAGCCGGAGGCCAGAGCAGGACCAGAGACCAGGGTGGTGCTGGGGGCGGAGCCAGAGACCAGAGCAGGACCGGCGACCAGGGCGGTGCTGGAGGCGGAGCCAGAGACCAGAGCAGGGCCGGAGACCAGGGTGGTGCTGGAGGCGGAGCCAGAGACCAGAACGGAGTTGGCAGCCAGGGTGGTGCTTGAGGCGGAGCCAGAGACCAGAGTAGGACCGGCGACCAGGGTGGTGCTGGAGGCGGAGCCAGAGACCAGAGCAGGACCGGCGACCAGGGTGGTGCTGGAGGCGGAGCCAGAGACCAGAGCAGGACCGGAGACCAGGGTGGTGCTGGAGGCGGAGCCAGAGACCAGAGCAGGACCGGAGACCAGGGTGGTGCTGGAGGCGGAGCCAGAGACCAGAGCAGGACCGGAGACCAGGGTGGTGCTGGAGGCGGAGCCAGAGACCAGAGCAGGACCGGGGACCAGGGTGGTGCTGGAGCCAGAGACCGGAACGGAGTTGGCAGCCAGGGTGGTGCTTTGGGCCTATGAACAGGGACAGGAGGTAGAAGGGCTGGCAAGTCCAGCGAAGCAAAACACAGGAAAACAGAAACATGCATAGGTTCAGGCCAGGCAGAGAGTTCAGGTAGTTTGGGTGTCATGATGTCGACCACGTCCTCTGACTCAGTCATTTCGGTCGACCCGGCCGATGCGGCTGGTTCCGTCAGCTCGGCCGGTTCCGTCGACCCGGTCGGTTCGGCAGGTTCCGTCGACCCGGTCGGTTCGGCAGGTTCTGTCGACCCTGCAGGTTCCGTCGACCCGGTCGGTTCGGCAGGTTCTGTCGACCCTGCAGGTTCCGTCGACCCGGTCGGTTCAGCAGGCTCCATCGACCCGGTCGGTTCGGCAGGTTCTGTCGACCCTGCAGGTTCCGTCGACCCGATCGGTTCAGTCGACCCGGTCGGTTCAGCAGGTTCCATCGACCCGGTCGGTTCCGTCGACCCGGTCAGTTCGGCAGGTTCCTTCGACCCGGTCGGTTCGGCAGGTTCTGTCGACCCTGCAGGTTCCGTCGACCCGGTCGGTTCGGCAGGTTCTGTCGACCCTGCAGGTTCCGTCGACCCGGTCGGTTCAGCAGGCTCCATCGACCCGGTCGGTTCCATCGACCCGGTCGGTTCGGCAGGTTCTGTCGACCCTGCAGGTTCCGTCGACCCGGTCGGTTCGGCAGGTTCCTTCGGCCCGGTCGGTTCCGTCTACCCAGACTGTTCGGCAGGTTCCTTCGCCCCGGTCGGTTCCGTCGACCCGGTCGGTTCGGCAGGTTCCTTCGACCTGGTCGGTTCCGTCGACCCGGTCGGTTCGGCAGGTTCCGTCGACCCGGTCGGTTCCGTCGACCCGGTCGGTTCGGCAGGTTCCATCGACCCGGTCGGTTCCGGCGACCCGGCTGGTTCCGGCAACCCGGCTGGTCCAGCTGGCGGCTTAGGGATGCCGGCCGCCCGAGCCGACCTCATCGGGGTATCCGCCAGTTTGGAGACCAGCCGGTTAGCACGGACCTCAGCCGAGCTCGCCGGTACGGTAGCCATGGGAACTGGCTCAATCACGGATGTGCACGGGACTGGTCTGGGCGGAGGCACTGTGGAGCATTCGGGCATCCGTGGCTGATTCCACTCTGTGGCCCACGGATCCCGATGCTTGCTGCCCCCCCCCAAAAAAATACTTACGGCCGGCTTCCGTCTCTACAGTGCTCACGCTCAGCGTGGACCCGTCCAGGAGCAACGCCAAGTTGACGAACTCCGAGAATGTCTTTATTTCTCTGGTAGACGGCATCAAATACCGCAGGATCTCCCTTAGTCCGTGCTTAAAAATGTCTTTGAGCGCCTTCTCATCGAAGTTGACCTCGTTGCACAGGTCCAAGAATACCTCCGTGTACTCCTCAACTGGGGCGTCCTCCTGACATAGGCAAAACAGGAGTTCTGCTGGATCCATTGGTGGTTGGTCGTTCTGTCACGACGTGACACGGTGAGACAAAGACGAGTGAGGATCCAAATGCAGTTTAGAGGTTTTTACTAAACAAAACACAAACAAACAGGCAGGCAACGCGGAACAAACAGGAAACGGGAACATGGACATGCACACACCAACACCAAAAACGACCAACAACTTTGAAGTGAACAGACAGAGTATATATGGTGAACGAGAGCCAATCACAAAACAGAGACAGACAAGGACTAAGACAAAACACCTGGGGAAGAGAATGAATGTAATTAGTGTCCATGGTAACAGATAGGTGGGCGGGGTCAACAATTAACATCAGGGAGAGACGGCAGACAGAAACAAGGGGAAAACACAGACAGACACATTACAGTTATGCCTATTGTGAAAAAAACAATTGCCTAATTACATATCTAGGAGACATATACATATCAAGATCACTAATTCTCTTTTTGTGTCCACCATATCATAAGAAAAAATATGTATATGTTTTAGCCCCTAAACATTCCAGTCTCTTTACCAGCTAGTTGGGATGCTGTCTGACTATTGTCTGATGCTAGGTAGGTAGGGTAATACAACCAGACTTGGTTGTAAATTGTAAATAATTTTATTGTTATAAACTTTCAATTTACACTAGGTCATCTCACTGTATCCAAAAGAAAGATATTTGCAGGTTTAAAGAAATTTATCCAAGTCACCAGCCTTGCATCACTTTTCCAATACTTCAGGCATATTGTGTCTTACAACTGTCAATTCAGCAGCAATAGTAAGCATTAATTTTTCTTGTTGCTCTAATTCTGTTTTTCACAGTTGAGAAAGATGTTTTCCTGGAAGAAATTCTTGTTTTTTTTTTTTTTGCTCGCTATCCAATCTGATTGAGCTTGAGCTAGTTGAATGGGCAAAAATTTCCCTCTCTAGTTGAGCAAAGCTGGTAGAGATATACCCTAAAAGTCTTGCAGCTGTAATTGCAGCGACAGGTGGTTCTACAAAGTATTGACTCAGTGGGGATGAATACAAATGCATGCCACATTTTTGCCTGGGTGAGTCCCAGAGCCCAACCCTTGTCATTCTCTGGATGTGACACCTGGTCCAAAAATTCAGACTATGCCATTTTTCCACTTCCGGTCAGCCAGCCAGCCAGGCAGCCAGAGCTCTCACTCCGCCTGGGTGAGTCCCAGAGCCCAACCATTGTCATTCTCTGGATGTGACACCCGGTCCAAAATTCAGACTTTTTTCCACTTCCAGCCAGCCAGCCAGCCAGCCAGCCATCTGATCCGGCCTGCCATACTTTTCAGATATTTATTTGTGAAAAAAATTTGGACACCATTTATCATTTTCCTTCCACTTCACAATTATGCGCCACTTTGTGTTGGTCTATCACATAAAATTCTAATAAAATAAATTTTTGTTTGTGGTTGTAATGTGTCAAAATGTAAAAAAGTTCAGGGGGTATGAATACTTTTGCAAGGCACTGTATGCATAGACGTCTGTAACAGACTTGTCAGCTAACAGCAGTATAATGGGTAATGAATTAGGCCAGACATTGTGTAGGCTCAGAGCCTTATGTGACAAACAGCATCTGTTTATTCCTCAGCACCTCACCAATATCTACAGAGACGTCCCAGTCTGGTGAGGAATCCCTAAAGAAGAAGCAGGGTGATGCAAGCACAATCTCCAGATGGCCTTTCTGTAGGGTAAGAACATCTCTAGGTTACGACCGTAACCCTAGTTCCCTGAGGAACGAGACGCTGCGTCGAAACGCTATGGGAACACCCTCTGCATGACCGCGCTCTGAACCACGTGTGTAATCTGACCAATAGGTAACTTAAGCACATACACCCACACACACCCACACACACACACCCACACACACACACACACACACACACACACACACACACCACACACACACACACACACATGCACACACATGCACACACATGCACACACATGCACACACACACACACACACGGCATGGCTTTTTGCAGGACATTTCTTCCACCAAACTGCGCTCTTAAGATAAGATATACCTTTATTCATCCCACAATGGGGAAATTTCTCGGCAAAGAAAATTTACAAAGTTACAGCAGCAAGGAGAAAGAAATGAAAATATATAAAAGAATAGACATAATATAATATACAGTATATACACAACAATGTATAAATTCAGAGAAGAAGAAGAAAAAAAAAGACCACGAGTAATATTGACATATTGCACACAGGTAACAGGTTTAATTTCTGTTATTGCACGTGTTGTTAAAAATACTTTGTTATTGTTATTATTACAGTTAAACAGTAATGACAGTGTGTAATTATGGTGACTGGTTCACTGGGAGCAGCTTTGATTGTAAAGTCTAATAGCAGCATGGAGAAAAGACCGTCTGTATCGCTCCATCAGACACTTAGCATGTAAAAGTCTGTCACTGAAGGAGCTGCTCGGAGATGACACCATTTCATACAGGGGATGAGAGTCGTTCTCCAGCAATGATGATAGTTTTGCTACCATCCTCCTTTCTCTCACCTCCTGTACAGTGTCCAGAAGAATCCCCAGGACTGAGCTGACCTTCCTAATCAGCTTGTCCAGTCTCTTCCTTTCTGCAGTAGAGATGCTGTTGCACCAGAAAACCACACCATAGAATATGGCTGAGGCCACCACAGAGTCAAAAATGGTCTTCAGTAGCTCTCCCTCTTCCCTACCAGTATCACTGCACAGTTTGAGTAACTTGCACCTTAGCCTATCTATAGATGTACAGTATATGATACATACTATATACTGTAGGTTTACTCTCCATATTATACTCATTCTAGGCTTACAATTTTTCTATTTTGATTTAAAAATTTTTATTGTCAGTACTTTCAAGATTTTAATATTTTAACTTTAATTTTAATTTGTTATGTTCATTTGATTCTTTATTCGGTTTGGATTTTGTTTTCCCTTAATAATAAAAGCCTTCATTTAAAAACTGCATGTTGTGTTTACTTGTTATCTTTGACTATTATTTAAATTTGTTTAATGATCAGAAACATTAAAATGTCACAAAGTGTCACAAAAAATAAAAATAAAAAAACAGGAAGGAGCAAACACTTTTCACATTACTGTATATTTAAAAATATTACATCTCATCAACATCTATGATAAGTAGAAAGTCATATTTCCTAACAAAAATCTCATTGTACACAAATGAAGTGTAATTTGTAATATCCTGCTCAATAAAGCTAAGAATATTACCAAAGGCTGTTGCTGCTGTAGTGAGAATAAGGAGTAGCACCACTTCAGCCTGACGAGACATAGCTCATAGCTCAGTTTTTAAAAAATATTAAGTGCTGAGTTTGTGGTGTCTTCTACCTATGCACTGGTAATTGTTATACTCAGGTTAAACAATAGGGTGCAGTATGGGGAATGTAGAAATGAGATGTAAGGTAGAGAAGAAGATTTGGGGATTGAGTATGAAGATGAAGAGTGTTGCACGTGTTATGTGTAAAGCATAAAGTAAAGAATTGTTCCGTTGGCCTTGATTGCTTCTTTATTTAATACTACACAACATCACAAACTGGCGACGAGGATGGAATCGTCAGCACCATTTCCAAACCTTTTCTTGCCTGTTCCGGGAGAACCTGCAATCCCTTTCAAAATGTGGGAGCGGATGTTTCAGAATTACTTACTAGTCATTGATGTGCAAGGACAGGAATGGTCGGAGGTCCGGAAACGAGCTCTTTTATTGCACTGCTTGGGAACCGAAGGTCAGAGAATCTTTTATATATTGCCAGACACGGGGGATACAATGGCTGCTGCTATTACTGCTTTGCACACTCATTTCACGCCCAAAGTAAACGTGGTCATGGAACGACACACATTTCGGAAACGAGCACAACAAGTCGGTGAATTGATAACTCAATACATTGCTGCACTGAGAGAACTGTCGTCTACTTGCGAGTTTACAAATGCTGATGATATGATTCGGGATCAGCTGGTGGAAAATGTAAGCAATCCGCGAATCCGTGAGAGACTTTTGCTACAGGAACAGTTAACACTGACAAATGCTATTACAATTGCTCAGCAAATTGAAACCGCTGGAGAAAATGCAAAAGTAATGTCGAGTACTCAGAACTTTCCGGTGCAGACCGTACGGGTCCAGAGAAATACTAGACGCAGTACAGGAGGATTCAAAAACAAACCACCTCCTCAGCGACCGTCTGCCTCTTCTACAGCAGCGTCAAAGGTGACGTCAGCTACACGCTGTTGCTTTCGCTGCGGCTCAGACAAACATCTAGCCAACGCAGTGGAATGTCCGGCAGCCAAGGTAACGTGCAAAAATTGTAAGAAAAAAGGACATTTTGCACGGGTCTGTAGAACTACGCAAACGCATTCAGTACATAAAGTCATGATGCCTGAGTATACAATGCTGTTAATTCAAGACACAAATGTAAATACTAAACTACAGTGTACAGTGGAAGTACAAACAGGTGCAATTTTGCGATCTGTTACATTGACTGTAGATACTGGTGCTTCAGTTTCCGTACTGCCTAAAGCCATTTATGAGAATTACTTTGGAAATGTACCCTTGCAACCATCTGCAGCGAGATTGATTACATACTCGCGTACTCCAATTGATGTGCTAGGATGCATGCACGCAACCGTGAAAAAAGACTGCAATACGTGCACTGTGGATTTCTACATAGTAGACAAAGGAACCACATTAATGGGAATGGATCTCATAACAGCACTACAACTGTGCATTAAAGGGGATACGATTCTTTCTGAGCCTGTCACAACTGAAAATGACGCCTCTTCAGAGTCAGTATTTCAGCTATCTACGCATGCAGAACGGTCCGCAGTTGGATGTGTCACAGGATTCATGCACAAAGTGAAAATTTCAGATGCTGTCACGCCAGTTCGACAAAAGTTAAGGCGCCTGCCTTTTTCAGTGAGAACAGCTGTGTCTGTGGAAATTGAGAGACTCCTTTCTGCCGGTGTAATAGAACGCATTGATGCATCACCATGGGTTTCACCAATAGTGGTGACAATGAAGAAGACAGGTGGCATAAGAATGTGCGTGGACTTGAGAGAGCCGAATAAGGCGGTGATAATAGACTCTTACCCCTTGCCCCATATGGAAGAATTACTGACTGCTTTAGCAGGGTCCACAGTCTTTTCCACGATTGATCTTGAGAGTGCATACCACCAAGTACCTTTGCATCCAGAGAGTCGTGATCTAACAGCTTTCATTACACATGATGGACTGTTTAGATTTTGTAGAGTACCATATGGCCTAGCTTCAGCACCCTCAGTGTTTCAAAAAATGATGGAGTGCATACTTAAAGGCATACCAAATGTGCAGAACTACTTTGATGATGTCATTTGCTTTGGACGTACTGAATCTGAACATGATGCTGTGCTTAACACAGTGCTGAAAAGACTGCGTACAGCTGGATTACGACTAAACACGCAAAAGTGTAAATTTAAACAGAAGTCCTTGCGCTTCTTGGGACATTTAGTGACTGCGCAAGGTGTTCAGCCTGACACAGAACACTTACAAGCCATAGTACAGGCTCCAGCTCCCACAGACGCAACTACCTTGCGCTCATTCTTAGGCATGCTCTCTTGGTACAACAAGTTTATACCCAACTACGCTACCGTAGTTGAGCCGTTACGTGCATGTCTTCGCCAGGGAGGTTCATTTCAGTGGAACAGTGAGATGGAAAATTGTTTCGCTGCAGTGAAGAAAATGTTGGTTGCAAGTCCAGCATTAGCCCTTTACAACCCTTCCTTACCATCTGTTATATCAACCGATGCTTCGGATTACGGTCTTGGAGCAGTGTTCACGCAAATACACCCTGTGGAAAAAGAAGCGTTAGCTTGCATATGGGCAGTTGAAAAGTGGAGAACATATCTGTGGGGGCACAGATTTACGCTTCGCACGGATCACCAAGCTCTAACTACTTTGCTTTGTACAAAGGGCGCAGACAGAGCCAGAATGCGAATAGCGAGATGGGCTGCACGTCTCTTGTGCTTTAACTATGATGTTGTTTATCGTGCAGGTCCTTTGAACAATACAGCGGACTGTCTATCAAGACTGCCATTGCCAGTCGATACCGCTTTGGATGCAGATTCTGAGCCTGAACTTGTTGCGCTACTTTCAACGGCACAGACTGCTGTTAATGCTGCTGAGTTTAAAGCTGCTTCACAAGCTTGCCCTGAACTCTCTGCCTTGCGAGCTCAGATTGACAGAGGTTGGCCTACTTCAGCAAAAGCACTGAGTCCAACATTGCTGCCGTACTTCAAATTGCGTCAGGAATTGTGTGCCATGGATGATTTAGTGCTTAGAGGTTCACGTTTCTTAGTGCCGGTAGCTTTACGCAGAACAATGGTCACTTTAGCACACGAGAACCATCCAGGAATAGTTCGGACGAAACAACGCTTGCGAGAGTTGTATTGGTTTCCAGGCTTGGACCTTATGGTTCAGACACAAATTGCTACTTGCGCACTGTGCCAAGAGTCGGACAGAACTGCAAAGACTTCCGCTTCTCCATTACAACCAGTTCCTTTCCCTGCAGCTCCTTGGTTAAAAGTGGGCTTAGACATAGTTGGACCATTTGAGACCGCTGCGTATGACTGCAGATATGCTATTACACTTACTGACTACTACTCAAAATGGCCAGAAGTTGCATTCACACCGTCAGTTACAGCTTCAGCAGTTGTCGGATTTCTGAACTCTGTTTTCAGCAGACATGGAAACCCAGAATGTCTGGTGACGGATAATGGTCCTCAGCTGATTTCTTCAGTTCTTGGTGACTTTCTGGAGGAACGAAATATCGTCCACATCAGAACGGTGGTATATCATCCGGCTGCTAACGGAGCGGTGGAAAGATTTAACAAAGTGCTTAAAGACTGGGTGCAACTGATCATACTACAAAAACAACAATGGAAACAATCAGTCTTGGGTTTTTTGCAAACTTACCGTTCTACTCCACATGCAACGACTGGTGTTTCTCCATTCGAACTGTTGTACGGTAGGCAAATGAGAACAAAACTCACTGTGTTCACGCCGTCTTCCAGTAACCTCCGTGACAAGGTTGTCAGAGAGCGGGTATCCACTCGACAGACGCAAATGAAACGGTACTACGATGCCAAACGTGGGGCACGGTCGCCTACTTTTCAAGTGGGGGATAAAGTGCGTGTACGCAAAACAACACACGTTCCCAAAGGACACACAAAGTTCACAAAACCTGTGGAAATAACCAAACGTGTAGGTCCTTGTACATACAAGTTGTCGGATGGACGGACGTGGCACTCATCTCAGTAATCTTTGTTTCCTGAGATACCGAAACAGCCGTCAGACCAGTTGGCTGTGGAAGTCCCTGTTACAAATACAGACACTGGACAAAATACAGAAAGACGTTCCGCTAGGCAACGTAAACCACCCAGCTGGTTAAAAGACTACGAAAGTAAATAAGAGAGTACAGTAGAATTATGGTGAAGTGAAATGCATATGTGATTACATGTTGTCTTTGAACTCAGAAGGCTCTTATTGCTGTTTACTTGTTGATGTTCAAGAGAATGGGTACTAAATCTGAGTATTGAATTTAATTGATGCAGGTACAATAATACAGTTTCTTGAAAGAACAGTTATTCTAATGTACTAATGCTTAAATGTTCATATGCAATGGTGGGTGAAAATTCTTTATGTTAAGTTACCTCAGGATGTATTGTTTATGTAATGGGGGAATGTGGTGTCTTCTACCTATGCACTGGTAATTGCTATACTCAGGTTAAACAATAGGGCGCAGTATGGGGAATGTAGAAATGAGATGTAAGGTAGAGAAGAAGATTTGGGGATTGAGTATGAAGATGAAGAGTGTTGCACGTGTTATGTGTAAAGCATAAAGTAAAGAATTGTGCGATTGGCCTTAATTGCTTCTTTATTTAATACTACACAACATCACAGAGTTTGTTTCAAATCAAAACAAATTTCTATTGCTACTGGACAGCAGCCCCAAATTCCATGGAGAAAGATACCACTGCTATACTAGTAGCTGTATATGACAATCCTGACAGGAATGTGTGTGTGTGTGTGTGTGTGTGTGTGTGTGTGTGTGTGTGTGTGTGTGTGTGTGTGTGTACTTACATTACAACACTGGGTACCAGTACCTTATTTAACACAGATTGCATAAGGAAACACTTTTGAGACTGGTACAATGGAATTTAAGAGAAATGAGTAAGTGAGTTCTATGCACACTGTATACTTTAAGTGACTTTGCTAGAGATCAGTTTTCTAAAACCGAGCAATCACGTTTTTCCAGCAGAAGTGTAATATAAGCTGACTCCAGTGACATTATAGTACACAGTGTATAATATTAAATTATTCATGTGCAGTAACAAAATCATTGGGTGACAATGTGTGTATTCAGCATAATATCATCCAGCTAAATGATCATTACAAACACCCCTTAAATAAAAAATTCCCTTATTGTGAAATATAAGTAAGAAGTTTGCCAACTACACCATAACACTAAAGCTGCAACTGCCATTTTCCCCATCCACTATGAGCAAGCAAACAGTTTTTGGATCTTTGTGATGACTGTGTTACAAAACTTAAACTTATAAATGGCCAGTGCCTTTGTTTACAAAACATGTAAAAACAGGGGTTTTTCATGTGACCATGTTTAAGTCAATACGTCATGCACTATACAGTCATATGATTCCATCCATCCATCCATCCATCCATTTTCTACCGCTTATCCGGGGCCGGGTCGCGGGGGCAGCAGTCTACGCCAACATATATGACTGAACTCTGGTGTTTTTTACAGAATGTTTAACATTCTGACAGCCATTGTGGCCAATCCATATAGGCTCCTTCAGGTGGTCAGGAGTATGAATAAGAGTTTTAACATCTGATATTCGTTTTCACTGTGTATTGAGACCAAGCCTCTGACATTGTTTTTTTACGAATAGAGCTGAGACATCATAACATGTTCATTATCTGCAGTTGATATGCCCAAATAATCAAAGTACGAGGAAGCCTCCCTGGCACTGATAACATTTACCTCTTGTTTTATTTATTTATTTATTTATTTATTTATTTATTTATTTATTTATTTTTATTAAATGTATACTACAGTGTTTGTGAACCCTTTAGAACTTTCTATATTTCTGCATAAATATGACCCAATAGCAGTCCAAAAGAAGTCCCAAAAGCAGGTAAAGTTAACCCAATTAACAGAACGGACAAACATAATATACTTGGCAATATATTTATTCAGGAAAATGTTCCATTATTATATATCTTTGAGAGGCAAACATATGTGAACATCTAGGTTTAGTACTTAATTTCAAGGTCAAATTCAAGTCCATCTGATTTCAGTAATGAATCAACAATCAGGTCTCCATGAGTGTCCTATTTTATTTAAATAAAATAGAGATATATCAAAGTCTGATGTTCATGAAAGGTGTTTGTGGAAGTGGATCATTGCAAAAACAATGGAGATTTGTGAGGACTTCAGAAAAAATGTTCTTTTTGCTTATCAGGATGGAAAAGGATAGAAAAGCCTCTCTTAAGAGTTTGTACTCAGTCATATAAGGGTTTACAGACATTCAAAATATAGACCAAGTAAATAGTATATATAGACCACAAATCTAAATTATTCATCCATTTGAAAATAAATATTTAATTCTCTTTCATGTACTATTACGTTTTCCTAATATCACATTATCTGTATGTTTAATACCCATTCCTTCACGGATATGCTAATAAACGAGCCTTTCATAACATTTCTTATTTTTTATCAAGACCTCAAATGTAAATACCTCACCTGAAGCCCAATATATTTTGGTGGCCTGATATGGATGCACCCAACCAAAATTTGCATCAATGTATTTCCATCTTCCCAGTCTCCCATCAGCCTACATCTTCCCTATATCCAGTAGTATCCCTCTCCCCAATCTCTCATTAGCCTACAGCTTTTGTTAAACCATGTTTTCCGCTACGTTGCCATACGCAAAGATGACATGAGCGACCAAGGTCCTCAATTCACATCCAGGGTGTGAGCCAGCTTTATGCAGAAGCTAATTAAACAATCTCCAACCTGAATCCAACGGTAGACAGAGGTTCCAGCATATTATCCTGGGTAGGTTCCTGTACAGGTTTCTGTGAATGTTCTGTGCTAACCACCTTATGGATTGGGCCCAGTCCCTTCTCTGGGCCAAATATATTTACAACTCTGCTTAACATTCAAAAACCACTCCTTTTCTGACTGAAACAGAATAACTTGGAAAGCAATATCAACATAAATCTCTCCATACAGCAGTAGTAATATTAAGGACAATAATTACTGTAGTAGTAGCTGTTATTATGTGTCCAACTTCATATGTGTAGCGATTTTGGCTCGCGAAGCAAGGTAAATATTAATAAGCAACTATAATGTGTTATAGTGACTTCCAAATATTTTAACCTAAGTTGAAATTAACGGTACTGGAATTAACGTTACGCTTATTTGGTCTGTTCGTCCGCCGAACAGGCCTTGTAACCTTTATTAATTCTATGAAGGCGGTATCTTCCCGGCCAAGAAAGGTTCGCTCTCCTTTTACCGTATACCATAATTTAAATTAAATTAACTCAATAGAGCATGTAGTTCAGACCAGATATTGCAGGTACCTTAATTTGTGAGCGATACTCAGAGACAATCACCTGTGGCTCAAAATTCTGACATTTAATGAATGAGACAAACACAACATAAAACTAACTACACAAACAAACAAAAGAAATAGGGAAAACGAAAATGAAAATAAAATAAAACAAAAGAAATTTAAATTGGGGAAAGGGTGGAAGAGACTGGAAAGAAGAAACTAGAGAAAGGAAGCAAAGGAATGGCAAACTTAGACTCAAAAAATTAATCACACCCTAACTGGGAAATCGTCACAGAAACTTAAATTCACCTTATGATTCAATGAAAGATTCCTACTTAAAATTACGCATCTAAATTGGTTGGTAAAGGAAACGGTTACTTGCATTGGCTTACTGCACAAGAGTCCGGATGCAACAGAGAAATCTCTGAAGAGTCAGTTAGGGTGGGGTCAGACGTTCTTCCAAGTTCTCCTGAAGATCAGAGCAGTTGTCGTTCTTGGAAGTGAAGCTTGCTGGAACTTCTTTGAAGGAAGATGGAGTCGTCTTGTAGCTGTTCCGAAAGTCTGACCACGGATTAATGGTGTTTGTGACAATTTAAAGGTCGCGAACTCCACCCATCTTTGGGGAGATGACCAATACTTCGGTCAAGGTTTTGGAGGAAAAAACTCCCTTTGTTTCAGGTGTCTGTGGGCGTGGTTTAGCTATCAAACTTTTAGATGACTTTAAAGTTTGATCCAGGGTGTATTAAGACGGTATGGTGCCTTTCGTACTCAAATAAAATACACCAGTGCTTGAAAAATGAGTAACCGGTAATTTTGTGGTCATTTGGATACTAAACATGAAGGGTAATGACAGCATGAAGGCAGCGGTACATTACATACATAGATCATTAATCAAAGTATAACTTATTTTAAAATACAATGTTGTTTTCTGACACATGAATAAAATACACCCTTGTCAGAAAATTAAGGAGCAAATATTTTTAAGTCAGGCAAGCCTTAAAAGAAGAACACATTAGAAAAAGGGTTATAAGAATAAGAACCTTAGAGTTTCTTATCTTCGGGTTTTATTAGTAAAAGGAATATCTCATTGTGTGAGTGTGAGTGTGAGTGTGTGTGTGTGTGTGTGTGTGTGTGTGTGTGTGTGTGTGTGTGTGTGTGTGTTCTGGTTTAGGGCCCCTATGAGTCGTTTAGGGCTGCATGGGGTTATCTGGTCTTTGTGTACGTTCCAGACATTCTGGAGCCAGGTGTGTGTGTAAAACTGGGTTGCTCATCGGTTAATTGAGGAGTAGATGTTGAAATTTAGGGTGCTACAGACGCTACATATCCCCCCTTTTGGGTGCCGAAGTTTCTGATGAAGGGAAACTTCGTCATCCAATAGTTATGAAGGTCGGCTGGTAGGTAGATTATGATGGTCAAAGGCAGGTGAATCGTGGTGATCGGGATTGGCAGCCGGGACAATGCTTGGAGGGCCGTGTCGACTGGGGTGATGTCGATTATTTGCCTCCCCCCTTTGCTTTGCATAGGCTTTTTGGCTGTCTCGAAGCTTCTGGTAATCCTTTTTGATCTTGTCTGGTTGCCGATCCAGGACGCCCCGCACCTTGCGGCTGGAGGTGGTCATGAGGAGGTAGAGTTGGTCTCGTGTAGTGACATTAGCTACGGTCTGTAAATGAAAGTCGATGTTTTGCAGGTAGACATGTATGTCATAGCCTCCTGCAGGGTCTGGCGTGAAAGTAGGGATGTTTCTAGCCAGTTTGTCCAATTCCTTAGGGGCCACACTGTGACTGGAAAGCGGGGTTTCTTGAAAAGTCTCCCACCCTGGGGAGTTCTTGAGTCGGGATTTCTCACCCCCCTTTTGGAATGTTGATTCTTGTTTTGGGGGTATGAGTCCACTGGTTAAGGGAACTTCCACATTTGGTATTTCCTTTTCAGGGTCACTTTGTAGATGCATTTCATATGCCTTAGCTTTGGCAACTCTATCCTTAAGTTCAGTCTCTGCTCTTATCAAAAGGGCCTTGGCTTGTCGGAGTTCCTCCTGAGTGTCCTTTTCCTGTTGTTCTCTGCGTGCTGGGTCCGCATGGAGATCGGTCAGGGCCTGTTATAGTCCTTTTTCTTCCTCCTGCAGTTCTGTGTCCTCTCCGTCTGCTGTTCCTCGTTGACTCCGAGTCTCTGACTGGACTGGGTCTAGCTGGTCGTGCGCCTGTGCCAGGTTCCTCTGAGCCTCCTCAACTTGGATCTGTAATGACAACGATTCCTGTTGCAGACGAGAATTTTTTTCCTTCATCCATTTTACCCGGGCGAAGAGGTTGTAGGTCAGTGCTCCGAAGATCTTGGCCAGCTCCTTGTGGCTATAGTCCTGTGCTGGGTTATGAGACATCACTGCACTCAGGTTGTCATCAAGCTGTTCCCGGCTCAGGTGTTGCAGATCAGCAGCAGTTTCGGGTAGAAGGGTACCCGTCATGGCGTTCAACCAGGTCTCTAGCTGATCCCGGTGTGTCTCATGGCTGGAGGGTCTGGACATGCCGGCTCACTGGCGAAGAGAGACTGAGACAAGGGCCAATGCAAGTTCTTACAATATTGGTGGCCTACGCTAATAGGCAAGAACGTGCTGTCCACTCAATTTGCCTAGTGGGTAATCTAAAAATTTGGCTACTTTAAATTGCTAAGTTTTTCTGTGATGATTTCCCAGTTAGGTTTTTACCTTATGCCTCAACTAAATAGAATGAACATAGACTGATCAACTCACAACACAAAGGTGATAGAGCAGGACGAGGCCTGGATGGGGAAGAGTTATAAAGTTGAAACCAAATAGCTGAAACTGAATTTTAAATTTAGCTTCACTCTCTGTTTAAAGTTTAATTTAAAATAAGTGAGAGGAAGTGGGAAGCAAATAAATGAGAAGGGAGAAAAGAGAGAGATGCAAATAGTGATAATAAAAAACAAAACAATAAAAGCAGATAATGAAATGTCAACATAGAAATTCAGTAAAAGAAATTACTACTGATAGTAATAAAACAAAACGGGACCAACAAAAACAACCAAAATTGATAATAATAATAAAAAGGGAAATAATTAAAAAAATTAAGAATAACAAAGAATAATAAACGAAGATACAAAAATAAAAATGAAATAAAATTGAAGGCACAAACCACAAAAACCAGGTGGCAGAGAGAGAGAGAGTTAGTTCACACTCACTGAATATAGGGGTTAGAAGTGGGGGGTGCTTGTAAAGATACTAGTTACTTAACAACCTATCCCTTGGTGTTTATCTGGAAGTGTGGTTCCCTAAATCATTTCACTAGTGGGTGTGATTGATAACGTTTGGGGTAAGATTAGTCTCGACTCTACGTGTCATGCGACCTTATTTCGAGCGGTTCAAATTAAGGAAGCAGGCTTTATTCGCTACCTCTATAAAATTGTAAGATTGAGAGGACGAAACTTAATAATAAAGGTAAAATAGAAGTATATATAGTCAACAGGGTTTCCTTCGCTGTTGATATGTAAGATTAGGTCTTAAGAATTAGCTGATAAGAGTTACACTACTCAAATCACAGTTTAACAACTGAGGAAAGGTTTCTCCTTCCCACAAATTCAACAGTTTTTGCTACTCAACGGCACACAGTGGGTGGGTCAGGTTTTTTTCGCTGCCCCCCAAATAAACAGATAAACAAAAGAACAGGGTTTCTTCGCTGTCCTTATTAGTTACTTGATCAAGGTTTGGGACTCCTTTTACATATTTTTTACAACTGGTCAGCAGTATCTTTATAATTGGATCTGCATTAGGCACGCATCAGTTAGCTACTCCGATGGTTAAACCTAAAGGAGTGCTATCGTCTGGTTGAACGAAATTGGACCACGCAATGACTTCAACAGCGATACAAATACAAGGCCTTAAAAGATGATAAGAGGAACGCGCTCAAATCAATCTTTAATCAAGCTATGGGGAGATTTCTTCGTCCCCACAGCTGATCTTGATAATATTAAAATGTGCAGTAAAGAGATTTCTTCGTCTTTACGAGGGATTCTTAATATTATGACTGCAGTTTAATTCTTCTCTTTTCTTTTCTTTTTTTTTCGATTAATCGTGACTCATAAATAAAAATAATAAAAAAAGGAATAAACAAATAAAATAAACTCAAATAATGATCACTTTAGCTGAGTCTACGTAGCGACCTATCTCACCTCAAACGCACAGTAAATCGACACAAATGAATTGACACTGAGTTAGCTCACAAAGCAAAGTTTGAACAACATGCCCGCATTCTCCACCATTTTATGTAGCGATTTTGGCTCGCGAAGCAAGGTAAATATTTATAAGTAACTATAACGTGTTATAGTGACTTCTAAATATTTTAACCTAAGTTGAAATTAACAGTACTGGAATTAACGTTACGCTTATTTGGTCTGTTCGTCCGGCGAACAGGCCGTGTAACCTTTATTAATTCTATGAAGGCGGTATCTTCCCGGCCAAGAAAGATTCGCTTTCCTTTTACTGTATACCGTAATTTAAATTAAATTAACTCAATAGAGCATGTAGTTCAGACCAGATATTGCAGGTACCTTAATTTGTGAGCTATACTCAGAGACAAATCACCTGTGGCTCAAAATTATGACATTTAATGAATGAGACAAACACAGAAAAAAAAAAAATATATATATATATATATATATATATATATATATATATATATATATATATATATATATATATATATAGAGAGAGAGAGAGAGAGAGAGAGAGAGAGAGAGAGAGAGAGAGAGAGAGAGATGGGACACGAAAGAACATGCACAGAAATGGGATTAGAGCAAGCAGTGTCATGATTTTATTTCCTCTTAGATTTCTAGTGCAATTTTAGTGCAACAGAAAGTCAGTGATAAAAAGAGAAAATAACTAGTTCCTTCCTTTAAGGGGTTGTAGGGGCACTTGGGCAGAAATTCAGGCTCTAAGCCTGGGCCACAGGAGGGTGTACGGCAGTGCAAAGGTGAAGCGTAGCGTAGGCTCAGCCGGCAATCTGAGATTTAGGATCAGCTGGAAGTTTCTGAAAAAGAATATCATCTATATAGAATATCAAAGAATAAGTAACCTGGTCTTCAATAGTGCTTCAAAAGTGCCACAGGCTGATCCCCCTCCCATGCCATGCTGCAAATATGTTGCCATGCTGTAAATGTATGTATTGTACATGATTTCTTTGATTGATCGTAGGAAATATTTGGATATTTTGAGATTCAGGATTTTTTTATTTTCATAAAATGGAATCACAACTGGCATGTTACACACATTCAAGTACAATATGTTTTTTTTTTTTATGAGAAACAAAATGTGAGCCAAAATCATCACAAACAAAAGTACCAAAGACTTAAACTACTTCACTCTGTGTGTACTGAATTTGTATAATACATGATTTTCACTATTTGAGTTGAATTACTAAAATAAATGAACTTTTCCACGACATCCTAATTTATTGAGATGCACCTGTACATGTGCCTCCTTGAGGAGGGGATCCTTGTTTGCGCTGACGGATTTCAATCCATGGCGGAGTATTGTGTTACAATAGTTTGTTTGGCGACTATGGTCCCAACTGCATTGAGATCATTCACATGCTCCTCCCATGTAGTTCTGGACTGATCCTTCACTTTCCTCATGATCATCCTTACCCCATTAGACGAAATCTTGCATGGAGCTCCAGACCGAAGGCGAACAATGATTATTTTTTATTTCATTAATTTGCAAATAATCACTCCAATAGTCTCCTTCTCACCAAGCTTTTGTACACAGTTGTTGTTAGGAGCACCCTCTTATATGAATCTGTGTACCACATGAGCCCATATCCAGTCTGTGGGAGTCAGAATTATTGTTGGTTGGTAGGGGATCAAGTACTTAATTTACTCATTGAATTGCAACTCAATTTATAACTTTTATATAATGTGTTTTTTCCGAAGTTTGGGTCTGTTTTCTGTTCTAGTTGAGCCTAATTTTTTTCTGGAACCAAGCTTAAACCAGTGGCATTTATAAATGTTTGGGAATAGCTTAGGATTTGCAGCATTGTAAGAGGGTAGACCTTTTGTCAAAGACATTCAAACTGTTTTTCTCCTAGGTTCTGTGATGCTTATCCCTTCATCTGCAAATGATGTCTTTCCATGAAGCCTGAGAAGGCTTTAACAGCAGCTGATCTGGAGAGTCTGTTCCAAATAATTCATTCTGAAAGAAGGAGTAATCGATTTCAACAGGAGTGCCACACTGGATTTTTGGCAAGACTATCTTCAGGATGCTGAATGTAAGTTCCCTGTATAGTTCAATGTTTCAGAATAAAAATTATATTTCATATTTAAATGTACTTTACTCTCCAAATAGCTTTGGTTGCATTTCACAAATTCTTGTTTTAATGTAACGTGACATTTTACCACATATTTTATTCTGTATATAGCATGCATACTATAAGCTATGTTAGAAGATGATTCCACTCCGTCCAGGGTGTATCCTGTTTAAAAAGGAGCGGCCACGTCGTTCTTAGGCCGGCCCCAAGAAATACCCGATCGTCCACCCCAAAGTAGACCAGAACAAGTTAAAACTATCCCAGAAACCAGATGGTAGCAGCAGAAGTCCCTTTAAATGATTGTAGGCCAATATTAGTCACTCGGTGCGCAGTGGAGGAAAAAAGTAAACTGCAGTGATAATGGCCAGGACGAAAAGAGAGTGAGAATCCTATAACAAATAGTACAAAAACAGAATTAATAGTAATTGCATAATTACACGCCGAAATTCCCCTTAGCAAAACAGACAACTTACCAAGTGCGGATAAAGGAGTTCACGAGGATCAATTCGCCGCTCAGGATACGCAGCCCTCAAATAACCCGCTGTTAAGCCGAAGTACAAGGACTGCACATTACTCACGCCACCCGACCCTCATTAAAGCTAGACATGATTTATAATGCAACTTCCTCATACCTGAAAGGTGGGCAGTAAACAGATCCGAACAGCATCCGACAGGGACACACACAGTGATGAAAAGACAGGCTAAGGGTGCAATAAACGAGCCATTAGTGCAACAAGTAAAGATAACTAAAAACGAATTAGCCAACGCTACATGCTAACCGCACATACCTGAAATCGCTAGAGTAAACGAAAACGGGGAGGATACGGACGGGACGCATCCCAGGCTCAAAACCAACCCGCTCTAAATAGTGCCTTCTCGACACTGATTGGTGGTCATGAGTGTCAATCACCACTCGTACCTCGTTCATACGGTCACAATCACATCAAGCTGACAAACAGTGAGCATCTGTTATGCCTACTGTGAATCGCAGTATATATATCATATATATGATATAAGACAAAGTACATACAGGTGGGTTAACAACAGAGTTTATTACTGAAAACAGCACATTTGGTCTGAAGTGATTATGTAAAAATAAATCAGAAAAGTGTGATGGGGCGGTTTCCCAGACAGGTATTAAATAAAGTCAGAACTTGCAAAATTCTTCTTAAATAAATTCAGAATTAAAAAAAGGCTGTCTGAGACACTACTTAGGTTAAGATGAATTAGTTGTAGACTAGAGAGTCTAAGCTAAATTAGGACTTACAGGCCACTCTTCGTGAAGCCTGATTATATTAATGACAAGCACATAGTGATGACCTGAGGACACTTCAAAAACCAGGGATGGAATCTTAACACACATTAGCATTGTGTGGAACTGGAGTGAATCATCCAACCAAACAATGGACAAAGGTAAATGGAAACGTTCAAAGAATTTCTGTAAATTTGAAAGCATTTCTTGAAGAAAATCGTCAAACCACCTAATTATTGAGAAAACACAGCATGAAAAGAAGGCAATAAAAAGAATGCCTGGAGTAAAATTTGCACTAAATTTAACTCAAACGAAAAAGTAAGCCAAAGGACAGTCCAGCAACTTCAGGTAAGAGTGTATTTGTTAGGTTTGCCCACTTTTACAAATCAGTCCATTAAGTTTGTTTTGTGTAGCACAAACAGTGGGACATAAACATATCTGTAATTCAGAAATTAAAGAAACTGTATAATAATAATTACGATCATCATTTCTAAATTGTCATCTTCTTAAAATCCTCTGGAAAAACGATTGTGAGTGTGGTTGTGAGACACTGGAAATGACCTCCACTATACCTCTAGTGTGGATATGGGCTTGGTTGTACCTCTGTTGCTCTGTTGTGATTGCATGAAGACGGGGTGAACAAGAAGTCGTTCTGTGCATACCCACTGTCACTAAGTGTGATTTCACTATGTTGTCCTCCTTCCAAATGAGCATACAAAGAGGAGTTTTGTAAAATCATGAGTCATGAGTTCCACCTTTCCAATGTGCAACAATGTTGGAGAACTGCATAGTGGGTGTGCACATTTATTGAGAACCAGATTTTATGATTCCTGTATGCTTCAGCATCTGGTGTAGAGGGACACTTTATGGGAATATGACACCCAACAATGCAGCCAATGACTCCAGGGAAACTGCCATATTCATAAAACTGCACCTTGCAAATGGTTTGGGTAGCAGCATCAGGGAACCTGATGTAGTCATCTTTTAGTTTACATATAGCATTACAGACTTTGTGGACTATTTTGCACACAGTTGGTTCACTCACACCACACACATCTCCCGTTTCACGATGGAATGTTCCACATGCCAAAAACCTTATAACAGTCTCAGCTACTTTGCACTGTTCATGCTATATTAATTACAAGGGGGAATCATTTCTTTTGTTGTTTGCATCATTTGTATTCAACATATTTATGTTTAACATACCCACATCCCATAAGTTGTCAAGCCACACAAATATATACATACATACATACAACGTTTTAAGCTTCCATGAGCTATATATACCCAACAGGCATTAAGTCCATTACAGGTGAGATCAAAAGATAGTCCAGTAAACAGAACAGTCTACAGTCTTATCTGTAGATGACAAGAAGGCGTTGAAGGTTAAGGTCTGTGGTCAGAATCCCAGATAGAGTTTCTTCAGCCGAGTAAGCAATACATCTGTCCATACCAATCACACATAGTCATAGTCATAACAAATAATCCTCTTGGAGCAGGAAGACAATAAAGGTTCTCAAAGCTCGGGTAAGATGGCCATCACCACAGAGCATGAGGTAACTCCAAACAGGATCTCTCTTTTTACTCTTCAACTTCCTGTTTTATCCCCTACAGGACATATCCCTATGTGTCACCCTAGTAGCCAGGATGAATTATTAACAAAAACTGTGTTAAACCCTGTGACAGGCAGTGACTGTTACAACCTCAAGGTAATCAGTATTTGTAGGGAAGGAGGGATAGGCCTTCCCCTTAAAGAGTGAGATGAAAGCCTTGATTCAAGCAAAATAATTGTCAGCTATATTATATTTGTACATTTGTACAAAAACGGTCACGAAAGTTCATTTCATCAAACTCCTTCAGCGGGTTGCTCCTGTCTATAATTGCCTGCCTATCAGTCTTGGTGGTACCCTTTCATCATCATTAAAATAGTCCAAGTAATCCATTTTCTTCTTTTGCTGATGTCAACCTGGAGGCCAACATCAGTTAATCTGAAGTTAAACCTGCCTCTGGCCAGGTTTAAGTTATGCCTTCACTTAAACCTTTAGGAAATCTGACTTTATAATTTAATAAGGAAAGTCTGAGACTGTTTTAAACCATGTCTGAGAAATGATTTTTCAGTTAATCCAGTTTAAATGTACATTTTAATTCTAAGATTAGTGTTTATCCCAGTCCGGGAAACCACCACTTAATTTATAATTATATTCTTTTACAATCTTGCTGCACCTTTATAAATTTACACCTTTAAAATTTCTTTGTAATATGTAATAAAACATAATGACTATAATATGACCCTGACCATCCTGATAAGATACATTCTCTTACTTATGGGCCAGCAGCCAAGTCAAGCTTATAAAGTTCTATTGATAATGATGAATCATGCATTTACTTTCTACCGCTTATCCTAACTTCTTGGGTCATGGGGAGCCTGTGCCTATCTCAGGTGTCATACACCCTGGAAGGAGTGCCAACCCATCGCAGGGCACACACACACTCTCTCATTCATTCACGCAATCACGCACTACGGACAATTTTCCAGAGATGCCAATCAACCTACCATGCATGTCTTTGGACCGGGGAGGAAACTGGAGTACCCAGAGGAAACCCCTGAGGCACAGGGAGAACATGCAAACTCCACACACACAAGGCGGAGGCAGGAATCGAACCCCGACCCTGGAGGTGTGAGGTAAACGTGCTAACCACAAACGTGCTAACCACCAAGCCACAGTGCAAATATAAGGTAATTTCTTCACGCAGCCATCAAACTGCACTCTTACTCCACTGTACTCAAACTTGCACCTTAGCCTATCTACTGTATAGATGTATATTAAACATACTATATACTGTAGGTTTACTCTTCATGTAAACCTACTCATGCTAGACTTACAACTAGACTAGACGTATAAATTTTTTATTGTCAATATTTTCAATATTTTAATATTTTAACTTGATCTTATTTGTTATCTTCATTTGATTCTTTATTTTTTTTTTTTGGATTTTGTTTTCCCTTAATAATAAAAACCTTCATTTAGAAACTGCATGTTGTGTTTACTTGTGTAATCTTTGACTAATATTTAAATGTGTTTGATGATCTGAAACATAAAAGTTTCACAAATGTGCAAAAAATAAAAAAAATCAGGGGGCAAACACTTTTTCACACCACTGTATATTTAAAAGTATTACATTTCATAAACATCTATATGTAGTAAGTAATAAAAGTAACAAAAATCTCACTGTAATCTCACACATTTTCTAACAAAAATCTATATAATATATTTGGGGGCAACTGCCCAGTTGTAGTTTTGTCTAAATATGGGATGTGGGACATGGGATATGGGATTAAGGTGGTTAAGGTGTTGGACTACCAATCGGAAGGTTGTGAGTTCGATTCATACGTCCACCAAGCTGCCACTGCTGGGCTCCTGAGCAAGGCCCTTAACTCTCAGTTGTATAAAAATGAGAAAAAATGTAAGTCGCTTTGGATAAGGGCATCTGCTAAATGCTGTGAATGTAGATATACTTTCAGCCTTATTCCATGACTGAATGTACAGCCAAAATAACATTAAATGTGTTAAATTAATTACATGTCCAAACATTATAACATGCTACGTCGGCTCAAATATTTCCATGTCCTTATCTTTGCATATTTACAGAACGTTTACAGCATTGTGCAAGTATCATTTATTTGTTTTAGATAAAAAATATTTTCTTCGGAAAGAGGATGTTGCTGACAGTATCACTATATAAGCATCATCACTTACCTTAATTTGTTACATCAAGCAAGTAAAACCTCCTGATTAGATGTAAGTGGAGTTGTGGTGAGGTATAACATACACAATTCTCATTACATTAACACAAATCATGTATTTTTCTTCCAGTGTGTGAAAACATAGAACTATGGCTTCTCAGACCAAAGTGGTGATGCTTATTATTCTCGCCACAGCAGGAGCAGCTTTGGGTAAGAATCTTAACTCTATTGAGGATATTAGGATATAACTAAAAATAAAATTGTTAGTGAATGTTATATACATTTTATGTAAAATATTAATACAGCTGTAATTTTGGTTGTTTGAAAATATCATATTATTAATAAAAATATAATTAGGTTCTTATTGTGTGATTGGCAGATCGCTCTCTTTTTAATTTTTTTTTTTTATTTTTGAACATCATTAAAATTCGTCATTTGTATCTAAATAACTGAAAAAATAATTGACCAAAAATGATGACCTTTCCCCAAATTCCTTTTAAGCTGTGGCGAACCCAATATCAGGTAAAATTAAAATATTAAAATCTTGAAAAGCAGCTAAATTGTAATTGTAACCACCAGGATTTACATTACTCTTTTCTTTCTTCTGGTTTCTAGCGGCCGATCATCGCATTGTGAAAGGTAATTAAAATACCTGCACAGATCAGTATGGTATTAAGAATACATCATTTGTACCAGCTTTACTTTCTTTTTATGTAATTAATTTATTTAAACTGATTATTTCCTATTACAAAAATTATAAATATACAAAACCATTGGGGTAACATAGTGGTTATTTTTATTTTATCACCACAGAGTCTTAAGGCTGCAAGCTAATGTATTAAGGCCATAACTGAATGAATAAGGGCTGCAAGGTAATTTTATCAGCCAAAAATTAATATTCTGAGAACAAAAGCTAAAAGATTAAAGCAAGAATCATGTCATTAAGAACTATCTTCCATTCAGAGAAGAACAAGGGGTCTTGTAAGTGATGGTTTGGCCCCCACATACTGTAGCCCTTTAACAGAAGGATTTAACAGAAAGATTTTATGGGTAAAAACTTTGCACAGTACTGTATGTCTTTATGCAATGTTTTATGGCCAGCAAAGTTTACTTTATGGCCAGAATTATGCTGTTCTACTTTTAGTCCCCCTTTGACGTAGTAATAAGCTCCACAAGCTCCACAGTGGACACTTGGGTTCCTTTGCATCACCACATAGACCTGATCATTGAACATCATTGAATCTGTCTTGGGATATTTTGTTGAAACAGAATAATTTAACAGAAAGAATTTATGCTTAAAAACCTTTGCACAGTACTGTATGTCTTTATGCAACGTTTTATGGCCAGCAAAGTTTACTGTACGGCTAGAATATGCTTTTTGAACATCTTGTTCTAGTTTTAGTCCCCTTTTGATGTAATAATAAGCTCCACAAAGTCCACAGAGGACACTTGGGTTCCTTTGCTCCGCTTTGCTCCAAAAACCATGTCTTTGTCGATTTGCCTTGTGCACAGGGACATTGTCATACGGGTTCTAGTGAAGGAAAATTGTAATGCTTAGTTCCAGTGAAGAAAAACTGTAATGCTGCAGTATATCAAGACAAGTGAGTGTATGCCTATATATATATATTAAATATTATTGTATATCTTTTTAGATCAGGCAGTAAGGAATGCATATTCTGACAAATGCCCAGTTGGATGGTCCTACTATTCCGGTCGCTGCTACTTGTACAATGGCGACAAACTGGATTGGGCTTCTGCAGAGGTTTATTTTAATTCTTTCCAAATATTTTTACATTTGCTCTATTTCACAAAAAAAAATTGTGAAAGGATTATTTATTAGATTTTAACTGGTGGAATGGGTATTAAACACTCAGTTAAATCTTATATTAGTTCAATTCAATTCAAGTTTATTTTTATAGCGCCTTTTACAATGGGCTTTGTACAATGGGATTAGTAAAAGGCTGTGAACAGTAACACAGTAACAGGACAGAAAATGAAATATTTATTCTAAAATGGATTAATGATTATGTCTTGGTCAATATCTACTATAGCTGTTTGGTACCTGTATAAAGTTTAAAATGAGATTTATTTATGAGATGTATATAGTGTCAGTTCCTTAATTGTGCATAATAACTGCAGGTAAGAACATGCAATGATGTTACAGTTCTGTTTGTTTTTCTAGAAATTCTGTCAGGATTTTGATGCACACTTGGTCTCAATACACAACGAGAATGAACATCAGCAGATAAAGGCTCTTATCCGAGCTCATGACCTCACGGAGGATCTAACATACATCGGCCTCAGTGACTGTCAGAAGGTAAGCAGGGGATCATCTGACTGTATGGTGCATGGTTTATTGACTTAAACCTCAAAAATGTTATCCACTATAACACCTTGTGATTTCCTCTGTTCATCTTTCAGCCTTTTGAATTTTTTTGGTCTGATGGCACCAAATTGACTTTCACCAAGTGGGATCAACGACAACCAGATAATTATTTTAACAAGGAGTGCTGTGTGCATATGAACCATGGTAGTAAGTAAAAATTCTTACAGCTGTGTATATTTTAATAGCTTGTGGTGTGTTGCTTTTCTTTCCATGACATTTACAAGGTTATTTTTTCTGTTATCTGTAGCCTACAAAAACTGGAATGATATTGCTTGTGACAAGCGCTCTCCCTTTGTGTGTGCCAAGAAAAGTGGCTGAAAAGCTTCCTACTGCATCTCACCAAATATAATCCTCGTCACTGATGAATTTATAAAATGATTCTGTGGCAGACTTCCATAACTTCAACAATAAAAAATAATAAATAAATAAATAAATAAATAAATATTAATACATAAAAATAAAAGAAAATATTATTTGTTGTGTATGATTTTATTTTTCTTCATGGTTATCATTTTATTGTCATTTTTAAATACACTCTCAGAGAGCTATGCATCTAACACATGCAGAATCATACATGCAGAATTGTTTTGTCAAAACATCCCAAGATCCCTTAAGGCGATATTTTAAAATTTCTGGGGACACCAGGGGTCTGAGAGGTATAATATTTATTAATATTTATATAGCCATATATAATACTGTACTGAAGTTTCCCTGAAATCTCTTTTGTAGTTAAAAGGCATAAATTTTGAGGTCATCGGTCACAAATTTTCGAGGTCACAAATTTTCAGGGATCGTCACAGCGAATCATCTCTCTCTACCTATCCCTTTCTTCTGCATCCTCAACACTTGCACCCACTGGCTTCATATACTCATTAATTACATCCAAATACTTCCTCTTTGGCCTTCCTCTTTGCCTCCTGCCTGGCAGCTCCATGTCCAACAATATACTCATATATAATATATCAATATACTCACTCTCCCTCCTCTGAACATGTCCAAACCATCTTAATCTGGCCTCCCTAACTTTGTCCCCCAAACGTCCAACATGAGCTGTCCCTCTGATCTACTCGTTCCTAATCCTGTCCAATCTTGTCACTCCCACAGAGAACCTCAACGTCTTCAGCTCGGCTACCTCTAGCTCTGACTCCTGTCTCTTCTTCAGTGACACTATCTCTAAACCATACAGCATGGCCGGTCTCAACACTGTCCTGTACACCTTCCCCTTGATTCTCGCTGATATTTTCCTATCACACACTCCTGACACCTTTCTCCACCCATTCCAACCTGCCTGCACTCGCTTCATTACCTCTTTCCCACTCTCTCAATTACTCTGGACTGTTGACCCCAAGTACTTAAACTTCACCTCTTCACCCTGTAACCTTACTGTTCCACTTCCCTCCCTTTCATTCACACACACGTACTCAGTCTTACTACGACTGACCTTCATTCATCTTCTTTCCAGCGCAAACCTCCACCTCTCCAGGTTTTCCTCCACCTGCTCCCTGCTCTCACTACAGATCACTGTCTGACCTCCTCTGACAACTGGTCCATCACTAAAGCAAACAGGAAGGGGCTCAGAGCCGATCCCTGATGCAGTCCCACCTCCACTTTGAACTCCCCTGTCTGATCTACAGCACACCTCACCACTGTTTTGCTCCTCTCATACATGTCCTCCACCACTCTGACATACTTCTCTGCTACTCCTGACTTCCTCATACAGTACCACAGCTCTTCTCTTGGCACCCTCTCATACGCTTTCTCCAAGTCTACAAACACACAGTGCAACTCCCTCTGACCATCCCTATACTTCTCCATCAAAATACTCAGAGCAAAAATTGCATCTGTTGTGCTTTTTCTGCGCATGAAGCCATACTGCTGCTCACAAATTTCCACTATCTTCCTTATCCTAGCTTCCACTACTCTTTCCCACAGTTTCATTGTATTCACTTTATCCCCCGATAGTTGCTGCAACTCTGCACGTCACCCTTATTCTTAAAGTTCGGCACTAGCATACTTCTCCATTCTTCAGGCATCCTCTCACTCTCTAAAACCCTGCTGAACAAACTAGTTAAAAATTCGACTGTTGCCTCTCCTAGACACTTCCAGACCTCTACCGGGATGTCGTCAGGACCAACTGCCTTTCCACGTTTCATCCTCTTCATAGCCTTCCTAATCTTATCTACTTTCTGTTCCACAGAGTTCACCCCTTCTACTCTGCATTCCCTCTCATTTTACTCATTCATCAGCTCCTCAAAGTATTCCTTCCATCTCCTCTGTACAGCCTCCTCACTTGTGAGCACCCTTCCATCTCTATCCTTAATAATTCTAACTTGCTGCACATCCTTCCTATCTCTATTCCTCTGCCTCAAAACGGGGCTGGTGTAGCCGGTTAACCAGTATGATCTTTCTGAAATGAGCTTTATGGGAACAACCTTTATTTTTGCCTGTGTATGTTTCTATGTAACACATTAATATAAGATTAAAACACTTATTTAATTATAAGTGAGTTATCTTTTGCTCCCTCTTTTGAATAAAGAACTGAAATTAATAAAGGTCAAAAAGCTTTGAATAACAAAGAATAAAAACATTTAAAAATCGTTCATTAGGGACCAACAAATGTTGACTTCCGGGTCTCCATGAGGGAAGCAGCATATAAATCATACAGAATGATGGTTTTTGAAATATATATATATATTTAAAATATATATATATATATATATATATATATATATATATATATATATATATATATATATATATATATATATATATATATATACTTTCTTTTGCTCGCTGCGTGTGCCTGTGCTTCTCCGTAGACCGTGCGAAGCGTAATGCAATCTAGGAGCAGTGAAATACAGCAGAGTAAAAGTATACATTTTATCTAGGAAATTTAGTGGAGTAAAAGTGAAAGTTAACATAAATTTAAATAGCGAAGTAAAGTACAGATACATGAAATTTCTACTTAAGTACAGTAACGACGTATTTGTACTCTGTTACATTACAACACTGGGTACCAGTACCTTATTTAACACAGATTGCATAAGGAAACACATTTGAGGCTGATACGATGGAATTTAAGAGAAATGAGTAAGTGAGTTCTATGCAGATACTTTAAGTGACTTTGCTAGAGATCAGTTTTCTAAAACTGAACAATCACGTCTTCAAAGCTTTTCCAGCAGAAGTGTAATATAAGCTGACTCCAGCGACATTATAGAACATAGTCTATAATATTAAATTATTCATGTGCAGTAACAAAATCATTGTATGACAATGTGTGTTTTCAGCATAATATTATCTAGCTAAATGATCATTACAAACATCCCTTAAATAACAAAATCCCTTATTGTGAAATATAAGTAATAAGTGTCCCAACTACACCACAATGCTAAAGCTGCAACTGCCATTTTCCCCATCCACCATGAGCAAGCAAACAGTTATTGAATCTTTGTGATGACTGTGTTACAAAACTTGGATTTAAAAAAAAATGGATAAATGGCCAGTGCCTTTGTTTACAAAACATGTAAAAACAGGGGTTTTTCATGTGACCATGTTTAAGTCAATATGTCATGCACTATACAGTCATATGATTCCCTGCTAACATATACAGACTGAACTCTGGTGTTTTTTTACAGAATGTATGGCTGTCACATTCTGACAGTCATAGTGGCCAAACCATGTAGGCTCCTTCAGGTGGTCAGGAGTATGAATAAGAGTTTTAACATCTGATATTCATTTTCACTGTGTATTGAGACCAAGTGTGCACCGAGCCTCTGACATTGTTTTCACTAATAGAGCTGAGACATCATAACATGTTCATTATCTGCAGTTGATATGCCCAAATAATCAAAGTACGAGGAAGCCTCCCTGGCACTGATAACATTTACCTCTTGTTTTAGATTTTTTTTTATTTATTTATTTTTATTAAATGTATACTACAGTGTTTGTGAACCCTTTAGAACTTTCTATATTTCTGCATAAATATGACCCAATAGCAGTCCAAAAGAAGTCCCAAAAGCAGGTAAAGTTAACCCAATTAACAGAACGGACAAACATAATATACTTGGCAATATATTTATTCAGGAAAATGTTCCATTATTATATATCTTTGAGAGGCAAATGTATGTGAACCTCTAGGTTTAGTACTTAATTTCAAGGTCAAATTCGAGTCCATCTGATTTCAGTAATGAATCAACAATCAGGTCTCCATGAGTGTCCTATTTTATTTAAATAAAATAGAGATATATCAAAGTCTGATGTTCATGAAAGGTGTTTGTGGAAGTGGATCATTGCAAAAACAATGGAGATTTGTGAGGACTTCAGAAAAAATGTTCTTTTTGTTCATCAGGATGGAAAAGGATAGAAAAGCTTCTCTTAAGAGTTTGTACTCAGTCATATAAGGGTTTACAGACATTCAAAATATAGACCAAGTAAATAGTATATATAGACCACAAATCTAAATTATTCATCCATTTGAAAATAAATATTTAATTCTCTTTCATGGACTATTACATTTTCCTAATATCACATTATCTGTATGTTTAATACCCATTCCTTCACGGATATGCTAATAAATGAGCCTTTCATAACATTTCTTATTTTTTATCAAGACATCAAATGTAAATACCTCACCTGAAGCCCAATATATTTTGGTGGCCTGATATGGATGCACCCAACCAAAATTTGCATCAATGTATTTCCATCTTCCCAGTCTCCCATCAGAATACATCTACCCTATCTCCAGTAGTATCCCTCTCCCCAGTCTCTCATCAGCCTACAGCTTTTGTTAAACCATGTTTTCCGTTATGTTGCCATACGCAAAGATGACATGAGCGACCAAGGTCCTCAATTCACATCCAGGGTGTGAGCCAGTGTAAGAAAAAAATGCGTAGTGTAAAAATAAGACGATGATGTTGAAGATCTTAATAAAGAACAAGAAGTTTATTCCAGCATAGCAATGACAAAATACATGGCGTACTTTGGGCTCGTCGGAGTCAGAAAGAACACGAACCCAGAGCAAATTCTGCTCAAACCTTATATACAGTTTTACCTTTTGGTAATTTAAATGAAGTTTCGCTTTGAATGTGTATTGAAGGTAAGAACTGAATGTCTCCCAAATGTCTGGGCTACACCTTGTTGTCTAGCTGATGTCTTTAAATGTTAATCATGGTCACGTACACCTTGTCTTGGTATTGTTCCAATTGCTAGCACCCAAGTGGTCACTTTAAATGGTAATCGCGGCCACGTAGACCTTGGCTTGGTATTGTTATCAACCAAGTGGTCACTTCAAATGGTAATCGCGGTCACATAGACCCTTTGTTCGTGGTGATCCCTAATGTCCTGCCGCCGTCCCCATATTTATAATTGAATCACATTTATAAGTTTAGAGTCCTAAACGTATTACCTTCTGATACTTCTTAGGAATGAGCTCTTTTTAGATGTGTACCTTGGAGTGGAATTTGGGTGATATTTCTGTAATTTCTTACACCAGCTTTATGCAGAAGCTAAATAAACAGACAATCTCCAACCTGAATCCAATGGTAGACAGAGGTTCCAGCATATTATCCTGGGCAGGTTCCTGTACAGGTTTCTGTGAATGTTCTGTGCTAACCACCTTAAGGATTGGGCCCAGTCCCTTCTTTTGGCCAAATATATTTAAAACTCTGCTTAATGATGAAAAACACTCCTTTTCTATAAAAAGATATAAATCTATTTTCTATAAATCTTTCTATACAGCGGTAGTAATATTAAGGACAATAAGTAGTAGTAGTAGCTGTTATTAAGTGTCCAAGTTCATGTGAGCTCCAAATTTAGTCTTAAAGTCAACAAGCAGATGGATAGGCACATCAGACGGACAGGACACGAAACATTTTGAGTTTTCACTAGGAAGTGCAACAGGAAGAGGGACAGGAATGTCATGACAAGTAAAATTGGTAGTCTGATAGTGTCAGTTTAGAAATTTGTTTGTTTCCTTTGTGGGCATTCACTGAAATGGACCTACAGAACCACTTAAATCTTATAATTCCTCATCTCCAAGATTTAATTTATTCAGTTTAGTATGTGTTTGTCTACTTGAAGATTTTACTGATTATTTCACTTCTATGTATGGATTTATCACCTTCTTGAATAAGAACACATGCAAAACAGCTCATTTAAACATATATTAACTCAGCCAGTTATGTGGGATTATAGTATAGTATATAAAATAGGACAAATATAGTTATAGAGCTTTAGTTACTATTAAACCTGGCCATTGATGATTGGTAAAAGACTAGGCAATGTTCAAACAATCACTGTAAATAATCATCCAATTTCTTTGTGCTTGTGAGCATTGTCTTCAGAAACAGGAATGGACAGGGGATGAACCTGATGTGATTACAGCTGTTGTAGCCTTCTATGTGTTGTGCACTGTGAGAAGCTTTTCTTCTAACCCCATTTGTAATGAATGGTTTTTTTGGGGGGTTATTGTAACCTTCTGTCAGCTGAGATCAGTCTGGCCATTTTCCTCTGACCACTTATAACAACTCGGTGTTTTTTTTTTTTTTTTTTAGAATTCCTAGAGATCAGCAGTTTCTGACATACTCAAACCAGCCCATCTGGCACCACACCAATTTCAAAGTCAATGTCATTGTGCAACAATTGGCTAACAATTGGACATGGTCATTGTGCTTAATGTTGTGACAATTGTTCAACAAGTCATTATGACAGCAGGACTGAGCCATCATGAAATAGCAGAAAGCAATATCTGCTTAGTCCTCATAGATCTAAGAAGAACTACTGTCAGGCAGAATTGGTGCAGGAATTGAGAATTTTAACTACATTGCCATGGATCCTCACTCAGGTATCATTCAATCCTGGTCCAAAAGTGTCATGAACCATGAATTATAACAATAATAAAAAAAAAAAAACTGCACTGCTTATGTGGACCAGCATGAAGTTGGCCCGCCACCCAATGTAAATGTAGAGGGCCAAGAAATAAAGGTAAAGAAAAAATAGACACCCCACAAAATAAAATTGTAGAGACAAACAGTTTTTGACATATACCTGATATTGTTCTGCGTATTGGACTCATTTATATAATGTTGGATGTACCTTTAATTGGTCATTATCCTTGCCTCCTGTAGAGGGCGTCTTGCGTTTCTGAGATAGAGAGGTTGCAGAGCTCAGGTCAGGTCAGAGTCCATTAAACATTGCAAGAGCTCACAGCACAAACTTGTCTCTGTTATTTCTCTGCAGGTGAGCAAAAATATGGTTTGTCAATCACTTAAAAATGAATATGAGTTATGAAAAATGAGTTATGATGTGGTTGTTATGCATGATAGTACCGAGAAATGCAATTACTTTGGTTTAAAAAAAAAGTTAAATTGTTAAATCCATGAACATATGTACAAAAAAAAAAAAAAACAGCAAAAGATAAGCTAAATGGACACAAAAGGAGTTCGTTGATGTGTTTAAAGAGTTTTCTATATGGATTGTGAGTTTGAAAATAATTATATGCGAGCTTAATGTGAATTTGGTTCAGAGCCAAAATGGCGGCGTGTGTGTTTGAGCTAGAGCCAAAATGGCGGCGGCCATGTGATAAATAGCATGAAACAAATTTAAAGGCGTGTTTAAAGCCTGGTTAATGAAAAGAAGTAATAGGCTTATGCTTTGTACATGACTATGAAAACTGTGAATATGTGAGTAAAGTAAATGGAAACAGTTGTGATTTAAATTACAATTTATGAACATTTATTTATATGATGCAGTGTATTGTTCACATTGATGACTTATTGAGTTACTGGTACAAATATGGACTCTTGAATACATCGTTGATTAGAAATGTATTTTCCTATTGTGTTATTTATGTTTTTTTCTGAAACTGAATCATGTTGACCTTATCTGAGATATAGAGGTTGCAGAGCTCAGGTCAGAGTTCATTAAACATTGCAAGAGCTCACAGCACAAACGTGTCTCTGTTATTTCTCTGCAGTGTTAGACATTCAACTTGCCCCTCTGGGTTTCTTTGGCCTAGAGTGGGTAACAATTTGGGGGCTCGTCCGGGATTAGCGCCACCTACTGTTTGGGTGCTAATCTAAAAAAAAAAAAAGAAGAACCACAGAAAAGCAGTTTCGGTCCAGATTGGTGAGCTGAACGAGCAGGTTCCAGTGATGGCAACCCTTCGAGAACTACGCTGGGATATTGAGAAACAGCTCCATTTGCTGGTTGGCGAGTTGAAACACCAGGTGCTGTACGGAGTAGCTGAATTCTGCCAGAAGGAGGGAGGAGAGGCGTTGCCAAGCGTGGCTGCTACAGAGGTGGACCTCTATGACTTCATCGTTGACTTTCTGCGTGGAGAGCATTTGCAGAGTCTGGAGGACGAAGGGATGTCCTGCTTGCTTACGCTCCGAGACCTCATCGATGAGCTGAATGCTCCAGAGAAAGAGTTACCTTCTGCTGTAGAAGAGGATCCAGAGACTGTTACAGCTAAATCACCTTCAGCATCGACACCGACTTCTGCAAAGGTTCAGGTAGAACGGATCATAAATATGTTGTCTCCTGTAAGAACTGAGAGTACTTTACCACAGCCTATTGTAACTGAACACGTGACAGGCTTGATTAAATTCTCAGATGTTGCTGCATATTTGCCACTTAGAGAGTTTAAAATTTATGGTGGACACATTTCTGATGCAAACTCTGATCTTAGTTACAGTAGCATCTGTAAACAAATTGATGAAGTTTTAGCAGAAAAAATTCACAGAATCTGAAATCATTAGAACTTTGTTTAAAGTAATTAAACCAGGTACATTTAAAGAGATGTTTATCACCAAGGACAGTCTTACCATAGCAGAGCTGAAACAGTTTCTTAGGGCTCATCTTAGAGACAAAAGCAGCACTGAATTGTTTCAAGAGTTAAGTAATGAAAAACAGCAGGACAAAGAATCACCTCAGCAATTTGTGTACAGGCTCATGGGTTTGAGACAGCGAGTTTTGTTTGCCTCACAGCAACTAGGAGCTGAGTTTCAGTATGATAAGTTATTGCAGAGTGTGTTCCTTCATTCACTGAATCAGGGGCTAAATGAACGTTATGCATATGTGAGGAGAGACATTAAGTCCGCTGTTGCCGCACAAACTATTACAGGTGATCAGATTCTTGAACTGGTAACCCAGTCAGTGAGCGAAGAGGCAGAGAGACAAAAACGCCTTGGTCCAATGAGTAAACCAAAAATCACTGTTGCTAGCGTTATACAGCAAAGTGATGCAGAGACAGGACCTACCTCACAGATGCAAGCAGAAGTTAAAGCTAACCGTGATGCCATACATGAACTGTCTGCTCTAATGTCCATTTTAACAAAAAACCTGGAGAAAGTTGTGTCCGTGGGAAGCAGTCCACAGCAGCCAACAGCTGCAGTAGCTGTAGTGAATACCAAGCCACAACCTAGACCCACAGCAAAGGGCAAATGTACACAATGTCAATCCATGGGTAATGATCACTGCACACACTGTTTCTATTGTGGCCAAGCTGGGCACAGGGCAGTGGGATGCATAATGAAAAGCAATCCAACGTTAAAAGAGTCGAGGTCACTGGGACAGGACCACCAGTGACTGGGATGCCCCTTGTGTCCCAACCCAAACGTGAAGGCTATCCAAGGTGATGTGTCAGCCTCCCAAAACCCTGTGAAGAAAGTGCAAAAAAATAAGGGGAGAAAAGTCGCACAGTTAATTGGTAGTCATTGTATGATTGCTTGTCATCTAAATGGGGTACAAGCACAGATGCTTTTGGATAGCGGAGCCCAAGTTAGCATTATTGGAAAAGAGTGGATGTAGCAAAACTTACCCAGAGTCCAAATTCAACCGCTGGAGACCTTATTAGCCGATAGACAGCTCAGTCACAGCAGCAAATGGAACAATGGTGCCCTTTGAGGGGTGGGTCGAAGTTCGGCTTGAGATAACCAGTCCTAGAAAAGCAGTTTCGGTCCAGATTGGTGAGCTGAACGAGCAGGTTCCAGTGATGGCAACCCTTCGATAACTACGCTGGGATATTGAGAAACAGCTCCCTTTGCTGGTTGGCGAGTTGAAACACCAGGTGCTGTACAGTCACAGCAGCAAATGGAACAATGGTGCCCTTTGAGGGGTGGGTCGAAGTTCGGCTTGAGATAACCAGTGCTAAGCATGGAAATATAACTATATACGTACCCATGTTAGTTAGTCAAGAGGGAGTAGATTGTCCACTGTTGGGTTTCAGTGTGACTGAAGAGATCATTCGAGAAAATGGTGATAATGGGGCAGAAGTCCATCTAACCGATCTGCTCTCAGAGGCTATGAACTTACAGAAAGGCAAGGCAGAGGCTTTGGTTTCCGCTGTTACTTTTGACACACCCTGGAAAGTTCTGACAAGTGTAGTAAAAACAGGAAAAGTAGGCATGACCATTCACCGTGGCCAAATCCTAAATATAAGATGCCGACTTAAGGCTCAGCCCAAAGGCAGTATGATGATGTTTGAGCCTTTTATCAGACACAGTGTCCCAGAGGGCTTAGAATTGTTCCCCACAGTTGTGAATGTCCCCCTGGGTGCCTCAAAAGTTGTAAGGGTACCTATTCAGAACCTTACCCGTCAAGACATTTACTTACCAGGCAGACTGCCATTAGGTACTGTCGAACCGATCATGGAAACTAAACCTGTACGTCTGGGGTCCGATGCCACAAGGTCTGAGAAGCAGGAATGTAAGGCCTTTTTGTGTGCCACTCAAACTTGCTCTAAGGACACCAATTGTCATGAGGAAAACCGCCTCACTCAGGAAACAGCAAACAGAAGGTGGCATCCACCAGTAGACCTTGACCATCTTAATGCACAGGAATGGGAATTAGTAGAACAGATGTTGTTTGAGGAATCGGATCTGTTTGCCTGTGACGAAGGAGACATTGGTTGCATCCCTGGTCTGCAACTGAAAATCAACCTTACAGATAATACACCAGTTCAAAAGTGTTACAATGCTATTCCAAAACCCCTTTATAGAGAAGTAAAGGATTATGTGCGTAATCTTTTGGATAAGGGACGGATAGCAAAATCATCATCTTCCTACTCTTCTCCTGTGGTTTGTGTAAGGAAGAAGGACAACAGCTTACGCTTGTGTGTCAACTTCCGGGACCTAACCCGCAAGACTGTACCCGATCGACATCCTCTGCCTAGGATTCAAGATCTTCTGGACAACCTTGGTGGCAACACTTGGTTCTCCATTTTAGGTCAGGGTAGCGCCTACCACCAAGGGTTTGTCAGTGAGGAGTCCAGACATGCCACGGCTTTTAGTACTCCATGGGGCTTATATGAATGGGTGCGTATCCTATTCGGCCTAACGAATGCCCCAGCAGCATTTCAGAGATGTATGGAGGGGGTGCTAGAGAGTATACGAGATGAATGTTGCACTCTGTACTTAGATGATGTCCTGTGCTTTTCAAAGACATTTAATGACCACTTGAAAAATCTGCGGATGGTCCTGCAACAAATGCGAAGACACGGAATCAAACTTCGCTCAAAGAAGTGCAAACTCTTCAAGAGACAAATTCGATACATTGGTTTTTTAGTGTCAGGAGAAGGAATTCAAATTGACCCCCAGGACCTGGAAGCAGTAAGGGCTCTGAAAAACAACCAACCACGAACAGTTGGAGATGTACGGACTTTGCTTGGCTTTTTCAGTTATTATCGTTCGTTTATCCAAGACTTCTCTTGCCTTACAAAGCCTCTGTTTGAACTGATCCAATGCTCACCAAAGGATAGCGTACATGGTGTAGCTTCCTCCTCTAGAAAGGAAAGAGTTAAAAGTAGAGCACAAGAGAAAGGACAACTACATTCTAGAACACCAGTTACCTGGACATCTGTACATCAGGATGTTGTGTCCAGATTCATTGACATCCTCACCAGTCCACCCATATTAGCATATCCAGATTTCGATTTGCCCTTTATCTTACACACTGATGCTTCAAATGAAGGCCTTGGAGCAGCACTTTATCAGCAACAGGGCAATCTACTTCGTGTCATTGGCTATGTATCCCGCACCCTAACCCCTGCAGAAAAGAACTATCATCTTCATTCTGGTAAACTGGAGTTCCTAGCACTCAATTGGTCTATTTGCGACAAGTTTACTACCTGTATTACTACCTGTAATACCACCTGTATTACTCACCAACCTTCACAGTTTACACAGCTAACAACCCGTTGACCTACGTCCTCAGCACGGCCCGTTGAACGCAGTGGGGCATCGCTGGGTGGGTGAATTAGCTGATTTCCATTTTGACATACGATACAGACCTGGAAAATCCAATGCTGATGCAGACACACTGTCACGGTATCCCCTAAAGCTTCAAAACCACATGGACGAGTATAACTTGACAATGACACCAGAAGCCATTGCCACAGTGTGGCAGGGAAGTAAAGCAGTCTTGAATGAAGATGTTCCATGGGTAGCAGCATTACAACTTCACACAGCTTGTGAATAACCTACCGTGACAGAAAGTGGTGTCCTGTGCATCACCCCTGAAAATATTCAGATCGCTCAACATGAAGATGTTGCAATTGCTGAAGTCATTGCATTAAAGGAAGAAGGAGTAATGTTAAATGAAAGTAAGAGACAGCAAGTAACAAAAGCAGCACGATGACTTCTATGAGTGGAGTAACCTGGAATTGGAAAATGGAATAGTGTATCGAAGGACAGGACAGTATAAGCAATTAGTTCTCCCTCAGAAGTTCAAAACTCTAGTGCTAAAGAAACTTCACAATGAGATGGCACATGTTGGGGTAGAAAAAGTACTCCAGTTAGCTCGAGAAAGGTTTTACTGGCCCTCAATGAAGCAAGAGATTGAGGATTATGTGACAACAAAATGTACTTGTATCAAACAAAAATACCCTCACGTTCATCAAAAAGCACCAATGGGCTCCATTTCATCGAGTGCACCATTCGAACTGGTGAGTGTGGATTACCTCCACCTAGAGCCAAGTAAGGGAGGATATGAGTACATTCTGGTTTTAGTAGACCATTTCACCAGGTTCGCACAGGCCTATCCCACGAAAAATAAGTCTGGTACAACTGGGGCTGAGAAAATCTTCCAAGACTTCATTCCCCGTTTTGGGTACCCCGAGAAACTTCACCACGACCAGGGGAAAGAATTTGGAAAATGGCCTGTTTCGGAGATTACAACAGCTCTCGGGAATCGCACACTCCTGTACCACTCCGTACCACCCTCAATGCAATCCCTTGGAAAGACTGAATTGAACACTCATTCAGATGTTGTGCACTTTAGAGGAGGAAAAGAAAAGTTAGTAGAAAGATCACCTACTTCACATAGTGCACGCCTATAACTGCACAAGGCACGAGGTGACAGGTTTTTCCCCATTTTTCCTGTTGTATGGTAGAATTCCACGGTTGCCAGTTGATTTACTGTTTAACCTAGGGCAGGGGTCGGCAACCCGCGGCTCCAGAGCCGCAAGTGGCTCTTTCATCCCTCTGCTGCGGCTCCCTGTAGATTTGAAAAATAAAATTTTAATTCAAATTTATTTTATTTTATTTTAGTTAGTTAGTTTAAAAAAAGTAATTCTAAATTCTAAGATTATGATGCTCTTGTAACAATAAAATAAACGGTGTTTAATTTTTGTCGCTCAAAATATGCGTCATAACTACCGAATTGTGAAATCCAACACAGAAGCAGACGCATTTTTGGTTTGCTGCAGCCGGCAAGTTAAAAATTTTGTGCAGGGCTGTCAGGTGTCACGCATTGAAAGTGATATTCACGCATTTGGGTGCGTGTTTCTCACGCCACACATCGTATTTCTCACGCAGAAAAACGTTTTGACTATTTATCATATATTTAATAAGCTGCAGCACCCAAAATGTATCAGTCCGCACCGCTGTCTGGAACCGCGCAGGAATCAAGCGCGTCTCCCCTGAAGTTATTAGTCGAGCTGACACTTATCAGCCAATCAAAAAAGAGGCTACATAATAGCCAATCAGAAAATAGCAATATCCGGGAAAGATTTAACCCAACAACCAATGAAAAAAATTGCAACACACTACAGTTTATTCATGATTAACTGTCATGATTCAGCTCGGACTTTGGCCACGTGCAGTTTTGTTTATGTTTCTCGTCACGTGTCTGCCCCGCCTTCGTCTGCTCCTTCCTGTCACCACACCTGCTCCTCATTGTGTCATGATTGTCTTGTGTATTTAATTGTGCCGCGTTGCCTTGTGCCGCGTTGCCTTGTGCAGCGCGGAATCTACTGTTGTCCTGTCTTGTCTTCAGTCTGTGTCATGTTTCGTGTTCCCTTTGTTATTAAACCCTGTTTTGTTTTGCTATCCTGCGACTGGGTCCGCTTCCTGCCCCGCATCATGACATCAACATTATCTCGCCACACTCAAAATTAGCAAATGTTCATCAACCATCACACAGATGGCACATTTAAACAACTAATTGCAAATAAACAAGATAAAAAGTACCTGTCATGCGAGACACAGAGGAGGAAGCCGGAGTGGAAGCAAACAGAGTTTATTGTGAAAACACGGAAGTAGAATAATCCGGTGGTGCGCGGAAAAGCGCGGCCCACAAAGATCCAGAGTAGCAAGGCAGTCTGTGTAATCCGGTGGTGCGCGGTGAAAGCGCGGCCCACAAATCCAGAGAGTAGGGGATGAAAGGCAGTCGGTGTACTAACCATGGGAGCGCGTGGGGGAAGCACGAAGCTGAACATGAACACAGGAGTGTCGAGAAATGTTCAGTGAAACCATGGATAATAACTGACGGTGAGTGGGAGTCGATTATATACACCACCCCCTCCTCCAGGGGCGGCACCGGACGCCCTGACCCTGCGACGAGGACGACCCCTAGCCCTGGGCGCTGGGCGGCGTGGGTGGGCAGCATGGAACTCCGCCAGCAGACTTGGGTCCAGCACGTCCCGCCGGGCCACCCATGACCGATCCTCCGAGCCGTAACCCTCCCAGTCTACCAGGTATTCGAGGCGACCCTCGCGCCTTCTGGAGTCCAGGACTTTCCGCACTGCGTAGACGCCAGACTGAGCCACGACTTCCGGCTGGACGGGCGCCACGGGGTCACCTGGAGGGCGAGAGACAGGCGAGACACAAGGTTTAAGCAGGGACACGTGAAAAGTGGGGTGTATGCGATACCTGGACGGCAGCTCCAGCCGGTATGAAACGTCGCTGATCTGCCTGGAGATCCTGAAAGGCCCAATGAACCTGGGGCTAAGCTTGCGGCTCGGCAGCTTCATCTTCAGGTCCTTAGTGGAGAGCCACACTCTATCCCCGGGGCGGTACCGAGGAGACTCTAGACGCCGAGCGTCAGCGTGCCGGCGGGTGTTGCGGAGCGCACGGCGCAGCTGGGTGTGTGCTGACTCCAAGTTCCGATGGCTCTCCCGGTACCAGGCATTCACTGATGGTACGTCGCTAGGCTCGTCCGACCGTGGGAATAGGGGCGGCTGGAACCCCAGCACGCATTGGAAAGGGGTGAGGCCTGTGGCGTCCTGGCGGAGTGAGTTCTGGGCATACTTTGCCCAGGGCAAGAAGCAAGCCCAATCCCCTTGATCCTGGCTGCAGTAAGTCCTTAAATACCGGCTCAGCTCCTGAATCTTACGTTCCGCCTGGCCGTTGGACTGCGGGTGGTACCCCGACGTCAGGTTGACCGACACCCCTAGGAGCTGGAAGAAAGCTCGCCAAACCCGAGACGTGAACTGGGGACCACGGTCCGAAACTATCTCCTCCGGGAGACCAAAGTTCCTGAAAACATGATGGAACAAGGCCTCGGCAGTTTCAAGGGCTGTGGGCAGGCCCTTCAGAGGCACCAAGCGGCAGGCCTTGGAGAAACGGTCCACCGCTACCAAGATGCATGTGTTACCTCCTGACCGCGGCAGGTCGGTCACGAAGTCTATCCCTAGGTGTGACCAGGGGCGCTGAGGTACGGGAAGCGGCATCAACTTGCCGACGGGCAGGTGGCATGGTACCTTTGCCATGGCACAGGTGGCGCACTCCTGGACATAACGGTTCACCTCCTCTGCCATCCTCGGCCACCAGTAACGCGCCTGAAGGAGCTGCACCGTCCTCTTCTCGCCCGGGTGTCCCGTACCTGGTCACTCGTGGACTGACTGGATTAATCCCCAACGGCAGGCATTGGGGACAAAGATACGTCCCTCGGGGCACCCTCCAGGGGCGGGCTCCTGGATGGAGGCAGCCCGAATCTCGCTGTCCACGTCCCAGACAATAGGCCCCACGACGATCAAAGGAGGAAGTATGGGGTCTGGATCGTTGGGTTCCTCAGGCTCGAAGACCCGGGACAGGGCGTCGGCCTTCCCGTTAGGCGCCCCCACACGGTAGGTGACGTGGAACTGGAACCGAGTGAAGAAAAGGGCCCAGCGAGCCTGCCTGGGATAGAGTATCCGGGCCTCCCGCAAGTACTGGAGATTCTTGTGGTCAGTGACCACGGTAAACTGGTGCTCCGCGCCCTCTAACCAGTGCCTCCACTCCTCCAGGGCAAGTTTTATTGCCAGTAACTCACGATTTCTGATGTCGTAGTTCTGTTCCGCCGCCGAGAGCTTGTGTGAGAAGAAGGCACATGGATGGAGCTGTGGTGGGGTGCCTGACCGCTGAGAGAGAGTGGCCCCCACTCCGGTCGAGGAGGCGTCTACCTCAACCACAAAAGGCTTCCGGGGGTCTGGATGACGTAACACGGGAGCGGAGCAGAAGCGCTGGCGGAGCACCTTGAATGCCCCCTGGGCCTCCTTGGTCCACTTCAGGGTCCGTGCCTTACCCCTGAGGAGAGAAGTGAGGGGGCGGTGATCTGGCTGTACCCCTGGATGAACCGCCGATAAAAGTTGGCGAAGCCCAGGAAGCGTTGGAGCTCCTTAATCGTCTCCGGGACGGGCCAGTTCCTCACTGCTCTAACCTTTCTCTCATCCATCTGTATTCCCTGTGCACTGATGATGTAGCCCAGAAACTGTACCTCCTCATGGTGGAACTCACACTTGGAGAGGTTGAGGTAGAGTTGTTGGGAACGAAGTGCCCCTAGGACCTCACATACGTGGGCCTGGTGTTCCTCTAGGGTCTTGGAGTATATCAGGATGTCATCGATGTACACCATGACGAACCTCTGAAGGTAGGGTCGGAGCACCTCGTTCATAAATCCCTGGAACACTGCTGGAGCGATGGAAAGGCCGTACGGCATGACTCGATATTGGTAGTGTCCGGAGGGCGTGATAAAGGCTGTCTTCCACTCATCTCCCCTCCTGATGCGCACCAGGTTATACGTGCTCCGGAGATCGAGCTTGGTGAACACGCGTGCCTCCCTTAGGGCCTCAAGAGCTGCTGGAACAAGCGGGAGAGGATAAGGGAGAGGAGAGATCTGAGCGTTCAACTGTCGGTAGTCTATGCAGGGACGCAGGCCTCCGTCCTTCTTCCCCACAAAGAAAAAGCTCGAAGCTGCCGGGGAGGATGACTTTGTGATGAACCCCTGCTTAAGAGCCTGCTGTACTTACTCCTCCATCGCTCGATGTTCTGGCGCGGAAAGGGGGTATATTCGGCCCTTGGGCAGCTTAGCCCCGGGAAGCAGGTCGATGCCGCAGTCACCAGGCCGGTGAGGGGGGAGACGAGTGGCCGCCTGAGGACAGAACACGTCCTTGAAGGCCTGGTATTCCTGGGGGATCTCTGCCTGCTTTGACGTCGTGGCTTCCTCTACCCTGGTGGCGCCTACCATAGCCTGGGGGACCCTTACGGGAAGCTGGGAGATGCAGTGCTCCAGGCAGTGGTTACTCCAACACAGGATGTCGCAAGGGTCCCAGGAGCATGCAGGTGCATGTTGGCTTAGCCAGGGCCTGCCCAGGATCACGCTGACGGTAGAATCTTCGAGCACCATGAACCGGATCTCCTCCCGGTGGAACAGACCCACCTGTAGAGTCACTACCGGCGCACAGTACTTGACCCAGCCCCGACCCAGTGGGCGTCCCTGGATGGTCTGGACGGCTAAGTCCTGGGAACCCCTCTCACGGGGGAGCCGCAGGCTGGTGAGGCAGGCCTGCGAGATGAAGTTCCCTGCCGAGCCGGAGTCCACCAGAGCATCCACGGAAAGAGAGAGAGCGGGAGTTAGAAGTGTCACTGAGAGTGTAGACAGAGTAGATATGTATCTCGGAAAATCTACTGTACTCACCGCTGCTCGGGCTGGGCGTGTGGGACATCTTGCAATGGAGTGACCTGGGTTACCACAATACAGGCATTTACCAGATGCCAGGCGGCTGTTCTTCTCTCTCCTGGACAGTCTCTGAGAGCCCAGCTGCATAGGTGCGGTGTCTGAGGCAGTAGGTTGACATGGGTTGGCACGCCGCCAGCCGCTGAGAAAGGCCAATGGACTTCTTAATGAAGTCCTCCAATCCAGTAGTGTCCTCAAATACCGCCATGGCTAATTTTATTTCTGGGGACAAACCCTGCCGATATACCCCCAGTAGCGCCGACTCGTTCCAGCCACTAGATGCCGCCAAGGTGCGGAAATGCAAGCTGTATGCAGTGATGTCATCAGTTCCCTGACGCAAGCTAAGCAGCTGGTCGGCTGTGGATAGGACCCCGGAAGCGGCGCTGAAAACCTCGACAAAGTGCGCAGTGAAATGGGCATACACATTTATCATCGGGCTGGCCAAGTCCCACAATGATTGAGCCCAAGCTAGCTCTCTCCCGGACAGGAGTGAGATGAGGAACGCTACCTTGGACCACTCGGACGGAAAGCGGACTGAAGGGGATCAGGACGAACAGCGATGGAGGGAAAGGCGGCTTGAAGCGCGGTGACGAGATCCCGTCGATGTACTAACCACGGGAGCGCGTGGGAGAAGCACGGAGCTGAACATGAACACGGGAGTGTCGAGAAATGTTCAGTGAAACCATGGATAATAACTGACGGTGAGTGGGAGTGAGAGAAAGGATTATATATGGTGGCTGAATAGAGTGAAATGAGAGTCAGGTGAGAGCAATCAGTAAGCAGGCGAGCCGCTCCGTGCGGGCGGGGCACGCACGGGAGCAGAGTCAGAGAGCTCCCTGACAGTACCTTTAACAGAGTAGAGTAGGGCATAATTAGTCACACACCCCCGGAAACACACTCTCTCATCCCTGTATTGGGAAACACGTGCGAACCAAGGCGCACATTAACTCAAACAAAACAAACACCATTTTCACAGAAAACATTACTACATTGGTGAATATTTTAGGATTAAACCTTGAGTCAGTGTTTTCATCACAAACAAAGGGTTTATCATCTCAAATGGCCTTTAAATAAACAAAAAAAATGAGAGAGTGAAATGACCTACCGCTTCCTTGCTCACTCGCGGTGCCTCTAAGCACGCGCTAAATATGAGCAGCATGCTTCCCAATGTGTCACACTAAAAATTACCCCACCTACAACAACGGTAGGAACCCCAAATAATGAAAATAAAATATAACAGCAAGTTTTGCTGAAGTTAGCTCAAAAATGAATAATATTAATACTATAACAGAACTTTTTTGACATTTTTTTTGTTACAACAGAACAAACGTGTCTCTGTTATTTCTCTGCAGTGTTAGACATTAAACTTGCCCCTCTGGGTTTCTTTGGCCTAGAGCAGGTAACACAAACCGTCAGCAAAATAGTCTTGTTTGTTTGTGCTCCGTTTGTGCTGGTTTGTGCTGCTAAAAGTTTCGTTTGTGCTGTTTCGGTTTATTAAATATTAAACATTTTATTAGGTGGTTATTCTAAGGTCACTCAGCCCCCCACATGCTCCAAATTCAACAAAAACGGTCTCGTTCATTTGTGCTCCGTTTGTACTGGTTTGTGTCAGTGTTTTAATTAAATTAATAAAAAAAAAAATAAGACATTTATGTTGTTAAAACATTTCAGTTTCAAATGCTGTTCCTTTTACCTTTCTAATCTTTCTATTTTAAAAAAAATCTTAATTGAGCACAAATTATAATTGATATTTAAGCATCAAATCATGGTATCAGAATGATTTGTGAAAGATCATGTGACACTGAAGACTGGAGTAATGATGCTGAAAATGCTTTAATCACAGGAATAAATGACACTTTGTATTCACATAGAAAACAGTTTTAACATTGCTATACTATTACACTGTTTTATTGTATTTATGATCTAATAAATTCAGCTTTGATCACAGGAAATTACACTACTTTATATTCAGAGAACAAATTTCACAACATTTCTGTTTTTACTATATTTTTGATGTATGTACTGCACATACAGCTTAAGAGACTTTGAACAATCTTAATGTTTTCAAAATTCTGACTGGTACTGTATATGTTTATATGCTTGGTGCATGTATTTATGACAGTGTTACTATTACTACCGTTTTTAACATAAGAATATAGAGTACCAAGTAAAAACGCTGACCTTGGACTTTATGTGACATTCCACACATCGCTGTGTCCGTTAAAAGCTGAAAACGCACGGTAAATAGATAACAGTTTAGTGAATGCGACTATTTAATGTGATTTGGTTTGCCGTATGGATCTTATCATGACTTGGCTGAGTGACCTTAGAATGACCACCTAATAAAATGTTTAATATTTAATAAACCAAAACAGCACAAACAAAACTTTTAGCAGCACAAACCAGCACGAATGAGACTTTTTTGGAGCATGTGGGGGGGCTGATGATGTCATCGGCCAATAATTCAGTGTTTACTATTATAAAAACAAAAACAGCACAAACAAAACTTTTAGCAGCACAAACCAGCACAAACGAATGAGACTATTTTGGAGCATGTGGGGGGGCTGATGATGTCATCGGCCAATAATTCAGTGTTTAATATTATAAAAACAAAAACAGCACAAACAAAACTTTTAGCAGCACAAACCAGCACAAAGCACAAATGCATGAGACTATTTTGGTTAAATTGGAGCAGGTGGGGGGGTCTTTCTCATGTCTTTCTCAAGTCTTTCTCATGTCTCTGTCGTAACTCAGAGCCGGTCTCCAAGCCGACACATCACAGGGTGACCTCTTCTCTTAGACCTTTTGGTTACTAAAAACTGGTTGACTTAACTGTTAACTCTATAATTACTACAAAAAATACTGAGAAAACCCCTCAGACCTGGATGAGAATGAGCAAACTTCTTTATTGTGGTCAATCAGCCAACAAATTATAAGAGAAATAATATAAAATTATAAAAGTAACAAAGTTGCCAAATTAAAAGTAACAAATGAAAATCCCCCAAAACAGCATGTCATGCAAAATCAATCAAGAAAAACAAGAACTCTCGCAACGTTCTTGCAAAAATAAAAAAAACATACACAGACACCACACACGCACACACATCACACACGCGCGCACACACACGCGCAGAGACACAGACACACAAACAGGCATGCGCGGGGCTGCCTCCTTCATCTGGCCAGAAGAATTTGACACACACACCTTCGCCCACGGACACGCGCATGCGCCCGCACACGCACCCATGCGCACACACATCTTCGCCCCCGAGCCCCACATATCTTCTCAATATATACCCTGGCGCTCCTAGCCTCCTCTTTGGTTCCAAGTATTTCTTGGAGTCCCACGGTGCCATATCTTATTTACCGGAATCACCTCCTATGTTTTCTAAATACACTGACCTAATTTCCCCTTATTTCCCATCACCTTTCACCCATATGCCCATTTATGGATTTTCCTCCCTTTCATGACCTCAGACTAAACACCTGGGCCTTCTTCAGTCTGCACAACAAGTTTATGAGCTAAGGTCTGGGCACCACATGCCCATTTATGGATTTTCCTCCCCTTAGTTCTCAGGGCCTAGGTCTGTGAACCAATGTCTTTTTCATTCTACATAACAAGTTTGTATTTGTTATTACAAATGTGCTCAGACTGACTAGGCCTGACAGCCCCGAATCTGGTTATAAGAAACATCTTTGGCCTACAACATCGCCTACATATGTCTTATGCAAAGCCTAATACTTTACTTTGGTTATAGTATTGTAAGGAATAATATTTTAATTATTTCTACTAAGATATTTTACAACATCTCCACCTGTCCGTATAATCTATAATAATAAAAAAAAACAGGTCAACCATCAGGTGTGAACCCTATACTCCAGTTTATCATTTATATAATTATTTATATAAGTCTATTTGCTCTGTAGCCCTCGGTGGACTGAATGATGTGTGTGCGTGTGTGTGTGTGTGTGTGTGTGTGTGTGTGTGTGTGTGTGTGTGTGTGTGTGTGTGTGTATATATATATGTATAATTTTTTTTTTCTCTCATCCAAAAGTAAAAGTAATTCCAATTCACTACTTTTCATTTTTTTTATCTTTTTTCTATAATAACCGTATTCAGTCCACCAAGGGCTACAGAGCAAATAGACTTATATAAATAATGATATAAAATAGGTTGCCCAAATAGATAAAATAAATTAAAAAAATAAATAAATTAAAAGTATCCCCAGTGATAGCACAGTCTAATATAGTCTAGGTTTATCCTTTGGCAAATTAATTTTAGTCAGCTACTGTATGTGAATAATATTTGTGTCTTGCTAATGTTACAACTTTCTTAGAAATAGCAAATAAGCTATGAAATTGGAAAGTTATGTATTTGAATACCAGGACCACGTCTGGGCCCATAACCCTCAGCTGTATAAAATGAGAGAAATGTAAGTCACTCTGAATAAAGCATCTGCCTAATGCCATGAATGATTTCAGTATATGCAAAGCTTTACAGTTAGCTTTACTATATTCTAGTAAGTGCTTAGCGTTATTATATTGTATTGTGTCCTGTTTTGACTACTTTTCCCCCTTTTCCTGCCCTTCTAAACTGGATCCTTCTGTCTGATTTTTTTACACTACACTATGCCTTTTGACCATTCTCTAGACTCTATTGTTGAAATTTAACTAATGTTATGTTGGTGTTGAACTTGGACTCTTTGACTTTATCCAATAAACTCTTCACACATGGACCCTTATTCTGAGTCTGAGCCCTGTTCATTACAAAAAAATATGTATAGTATTTGATTCAAATTTCGGTCTATTCAGTACTAGTCAGTGTTATTTTTGGTTGTCGTTGATTGTTAATGCAGAGCTCAAAAGCAGGGTTCAACATAGTTTTCTAATAATCATGGTTACTAATTCAACAAAAAAAACATGCAACAACAATGTTTAACCATGTAATTAAAAAAGTTAATATATATGGTGTTAAATTTATATAGATATTGATATAAATTCAATAGATATTAATTTACCCATTCATGTTTAATTCAATTTTATTGTTTTATTATTTTTAACTATAAACATTAGGCTAGAATTTAATTCCTAAATTTTACAATTAATATATTGGTGTAACTTATATTCTTTCTCTCAGACCTTGCCACTGTACATTTAAAAAAAAACAACAACACAGCTCTGATTGTGAAGGAGGTGATGCTACTTTGCTTTACAGGGGTTGGAGAAACACTATAAAGAAGTTCTAAATGTGTCGTGTGCTGATTTCCACACAATGGGATTAAAACCCATCACCTTCTTTCGTCAGGTATAATATTCTGTATTCAGAGGGTCAAAGTTCATGATGATATAAACAATCCTCTTTATAGACATCCATCTCTTTAATCATTCTTGTCTATGAGGTTAAAAATAAACTGTATAGGACTAACCTGCTTAAACACTGACAATGGATAAGGGTATTTACAGGACATGTACATCACTGTGACTTTCTTGGTTGTTTTATAAAACTTGTCTTTGGGGATTGTGGTGCAGGTCCTGGCCACTTGTTTCTACCCCTCCCTCCTAAATGATGAGAGTTTACCCTTGGATGCCAGACAGAGAGCAGAAAGGATTCTGAGAAATTGTGATGGAGGGAGCATAGGTGACCTGTTTAAATAAATTCTCATTATTTCATTATGACAGTGCCTGAGAACTAAAACCATTAAAAGTAATTTTTTCATATTACTGGTATGTGTACTAATAACTATAACTATTGTAATTACAACTTATGTGATAAAGACATTATTAGTATTAATATTAATAATATGTGTCTTTTTTATATAAACAGGATCATACACTCCTATAAGTGGGATTAAAGAAATCCAGGCCTCCATATGTAAATATATCACCAAACGCGATGGTGTTATTCCTGATCCTGACAACATCTACATCACAAGCGGATCCCAGATGTCCCTCATAGTGAGAAAAACCAAAACAATAAGTACACTGGATAATAAAGAAACATTATAGTAATATATGTCTTTATAGATGGTACTGAAGCTGCTGATTCAGAGTGAGGGTTCTCTGAAGACTGGGGTTCTTACTCCTGTACCGTCTCACTCCGCCTTTAACATGGCAGTGGCTGCTCAGGGGGGACTTGTGGTGCCTTACTACCTGTGTGAGGAACAGGGATGGGCAGTGCAGATTGAAGAAATTTGCAGAGCCCTGCACATGGCCAGGGGGAGATGCAACCCGACTGTGTTATACGTCATCAATCCAGGAAGTCCAACAGGTAAAGGAAATATTGCTGCTACTGGCAGATTTGTGTGTGCATATACATTAAGGTATAGCTGGTATATTTACAGTACATCAATTAAAGCGGTTACTGAAGAACAAGGGCATTTCAACCTGATGTTAGAGAATTAATAAGAACGGCTGCTATAAGTGAGCAGGAAGGACTAAGCCCTCTTTTGTTTCAAACATTGAAATATCAATAGTTTCATCAAATGTCAAGAAAATATTTGAAATTTATGTGGAACCAAGACTAACACCACCACAAATGGCCTAAAACACATTGTGTCTGTGGCTGATTTATTTCTAGCCCAGACCGTACATTCATGCAGCCTATCAGTGACAGTCATGTTATATGATTACACACTCCCTAGATTAGATTGTTGTTGTTTTTTGGCTGATATCTTTCAGTTAAAGGGACTTAAGGACACGTCAACTATAGAATCACTGCACCACTAAAAATTTTACTGTATGATTTCAGGGTTCAAGAGTACAAAATGAAAATTGTCAGGAGGTGCAAAATAAATATAAAGCACCCAGAAACAAACTTCACCTGTTTTTATGTTTAACATAACTGTATCATATTCATCAATGTGTAAAGCTCTTTTTAAGTATAGTTACATGAATGTTTCACCAGGTCACGTGCAAAGTAAGGATTCGATTGCTGAAGTGATTCGCTTTGCTGCAGAAGAAAAGCTCTTCTTAATGGTAGATGAGGTAGCAGTCTTTCATTAAAATAAATAAAATTCTTAAATACACATTTCACACATTTTTTATCCGACATTTAATACTACTATCGACTAAACCGAACTAAATCCAATTATTCATTCTAAATTCTGCATTTTTTCTTCTTTTTTATTTTGTCACAACAGGTACATCAGGACAATGTGTATGGGAAAGGAATTGAGTTTTATTCATATAGGAGAGTGCTTTCTGAAATAGGGCTCCCATACTCCAGCAGCGTGGAGCTTGCCTCTTTTAACTCCGTCTCCAAGAGTGTCATGGGAGAGTATGTTTTCATGTGTGGTGTTTTATTTTTTTTTTATAGCTACTAAATGGCAAAAGGTATGAACACACCTGATAAATCACACCAATATGTCCCTGTCGGACATTTCATGTTTTCAAGCTTTCCATTAGATTTTGGAGCGTGTCTGTGGGGCTTTGTGCTCTTTCAGCTACGATAAGTCAGACACTTACATTAGATTAGAAGGTCTGGGATGTAATCAGCATTCTAGTTCATCCCAAAGGTGTTCAGTGAGATTGTGACAGAGTCAGGGCTCTGTGCTGGACACTTGGGTTCTTCTACTCCAACCTTAACACACCATGTCTCCATGGAGCTCACTTTGTGTACAGACATATTGTCAAAGGTGTTTGGGTCTCTTAGTTCCAGTGAAGAGAAATTGCAATGTTGCTGCACACAAAGGTTTTTCATACAATTGTATGCTTTTATTTTAACTCTTTGTGGAAGATCCACATATGATAGTGATAAACAGGTGTACAGATATTTTTGGCCAGGTTTTATGAATTCTATACCTATGATCTATACCTCATTCATACAGTTCACCTCATTCAACAATAACCAGTCATGAATTAAACAGCAGTATAAACTGCAGTATTAAACTTATAAAAGTGTATTGATATGTTACTGAAATACATCCAATTTACATTTAAACTCATTTACTAAATGGTCACAGTAGCTCACAGTAGATGTGTAATAATGTTGAGAAATATCAGCAACTGACATCTACTCTTCTGCAACCCCACTGTGTGGTCAGGTGTGGTCTGCGTGGAGGCTATTTGGAGTTTGTGAACCTTGACCCTTTAGTGATTCCACACATCTACACATTCTTCTGCACAATTCCTTGTGGACCGTTGAGTGGACAAATCGCTTTGGATGTGATGATTGACCCTCCACAACCCACCCAGCCTTCATATGAACTCTACACTCAAGTGGGACATGTTACAGTGCAATCATTTTATTTCATTACATTTTTTTACCCATTACAAACATTGTTAAATGTAAATTCTTGTCATTGTAAACTTGACTTTCTCAGGAGATTCAGTTCATTAGGCGCACAATAAGCAACAATGCCCAGAAGACATTGGACGTTCTCAGTTGCCTACCTGGGATCAGCTGTCAGCCAGTGAATGGAGGAAATTTTGCCTTCCCACGTCTGCACTTGTCCCAGTCTGCAATAAAACATGCCAAGGTCAGTCAAACAAAAGTGCTAAACCTGCTCAAGCTTTCATATACCATTAGCTAATAAAACATATCGTATTTCTTCTAACAGCTTAGAGTTCATGCATTAAAACCAGGTTTGTTAAAAAATTGCTTCCTTGCACCAACATGTTCAGGTGACATTTCTTATTTATTTATACATTATAGACATTATTCTAGACAATTCAGAACTATATAAAAGGCTAAATAGCCCCTATGCTAATGGCACAAGAACATAAAGGACTTTCTAGTTCGTGCTTAATTAAAAAAATAAATAAGTAAATAAATAAATAATTATATATATATATATATATATATATATATATATATATATATATATATATATATATATATATATATATTTTAATACAAACTTCCTTTCAGTATAAAAGTTGGGTGATAAACAGTTGTACTGAACATCACAGTATAAAAATAATATAACAGTTAAAAGTTAGTTGCAAGTTCCTGTGATTATCAGAAAAATTCAGATTTTTGTTGCAAATGTAACTTATTTTGTGGAATAGCGTGACAGGAGTATGTTTATGGTACATCATATACAGGAGTCATTGTCCTGTGTACTGTAATAACTGCCACCACTTGGCTATTATCCTGTTACATGCTCAGTGTATGAACTGCATTTATGTGCATAGGAGAAGCAGCTGGAGCCGGACTTGCTGTACTGTTTGCATTTGTTGGAGGATGAAGGCTTGCGTGTAGGAGCTGGATGTGAACACGGACAAAAAGATGGAACATATCACATCAGGTTCTCTTAATGCCTTCATTTATATATATATATATATATATATATATATATATATATATATATATATATATGTGTTTGGACACACCTTCCAAAAGTTTGCACACACCACCTCTTCAACAGGACAATGACCCCAAACACACCTCCAGGCTGTGTAAGGGCTATTTGACCATGAAGGAGAGTGATGGGGTGCTGCGCCGGATGACCTGGCCTCCAGTCACCGGACCTGAACCCAATCGAGATGGTTTGGGGTGAGCTGGACCGCAGAGTGAAGGCACACTTTGTTATGTATATAATCTCTTTGAATGAGAAGGTGTGTCCAAACTTTTGGTCTGTACTGTGTGTGTGTGTATATATATATATATATATATATATATATATATATATATATATATATATATATAAAATAATAATAATAATAATAATAATTAAGCACTCATAGCTTCTATTAGTGGTTTTGGTTACTTTATTTTTAAACAGATTAGCAGGTTTTGAAGAGGCTCTATATTGGTTTGATGTTAGCATGCTAAATTGTGCCCAGTGTCGTTTCTGTTGACCTTAACAATGTGTGCTTATTATGCACTGTCCTAGCACTCAGTCTTGTTTCATAGCTTAACTGAACATCTGCATTCTCTGTTCTCTGAAGGATTTGCCTGGCGGTCCCGGAGGAGATCATGAAAGCCGTGCTACAGAGGCTGAAAAGTTTCCACCTCCGCTTCATCAAAGAGTTTCCCTTATCATGAGAATAATATTCTTATTAATTACAGAGTAGATGACTAAAAGTCCAAAAGTTAAGTCAATATTATTGTACACATTTAGAGCCCTGAAATATGCACATGACCGGGTTGCCAGATTTTTCTTGAATTTAGGGTCAGACACTGCTCTGGCTTACTCAAATTCCAACTGCATGTGCAAGCTCATACGACTTCTGAATAGCAATCAGGTCTGTAATTACGTCTGAGATTTGTATACGGATTAAATCCTCGACTCTGAATACGGCCATCGGTTCCTAGCCTTTGAACAGTAGCCTTAGTGAGAAAATTCACTGCCAGGTTTTACTGTTTTACACACGTTACATTTTAGTGTAGCATTAACTATAATTAATGTAATAAATCACTTTATATATGCTAATGATCACTCTTCAATCAGAGAAGACTGTAATTATTTTAAATTAAATGTAATTATATTAAATTGAATTACAAATCTAAGAAACAAACAAAACTGGAAAGTAAATAAAAAATTCTTTGACAGCCAAGTGTGCCTGCTTACAATAAATAAAGCTCATACTCTTAAATATTCTAATGCAAATAATTTTAGTCTTCCTTAATGTTGGTTCATTGAATAAAGTATAGTGTGCATCTTATCTTACACACAGATGAAAATCTACTCGTATGCTTTGCACAGATGACTAAGTGGAATTCAAATACATTTATGTCAGTTCATTATAATGGCATCGTCTCATCTCCCATTTCACTCGTCACGGGATTTGGTCAGGGCAATCAGTAGGCACCACTATAACGCATCAGCGTAGCCATGGACATGTTTGGATATCCAGTATCCATTAAATACATTATGAGACAAAGAAAGTGCAAGATTTATATTTAATGAAGCTGAAAAAAGCTTCATCAGTCAGTGTCACTGTAGTCTGCATAGTAAGCATCCGGCTCTGTGCTGTTCAGAAGATCAACGAACAAAGAGATAAGCTGGCTGTCTTGTGCGCTGTTGTCCTTGACGATACATTCAGAGGTTAAAGGTAGGAGGTTTCGGTGAAGCAAAGCCTGCAGAGAGGTGCGGAAAGACCACAGCAGCTCCCAGGTTCGAGCAGACAGCTCCCATCGTATGAGAGAACGGCCCGGCATGGTCACCTCCACATGATCGCCATACGCTGTGTGAGAAAGGGAGGTGATGTTAACTTTTATCATCATGTCAAACGTTTACCGCTGGTGCAGTACATGGTAAAATTAAACAGTGTTCCTCTAGGATCATGGGGCTAAAACGTAGAGCTAGGAGAGACAACAGGGAATTAAAGTTTGCTGTACATTACTGTATAAAGTGCATGTGTGCAAACAGTGCAAGACAGGAGAGCATATTAGACAGTACAAAGTCTCATTCTTTCTCTCTGTCTTCATCTGTGTGTATGTATCTCTCTCTTACGCTGTGTGCGTTTGTGTGTGTGCATCTGTGTATATCATTTTACCACGCTCAACAAGGTTACAGTCAGTCAGGAGGAGGAGGGCCAGAGGATGGACTGCAGACGAGTCTCTGATGAAGACGCTGCCGTTCGATTTAACTGCCGAAAAGAATGTGAGCCAGCGACTGGGAAGCTTTCGCTCAGCCCTGAATAAAAATAAACACACACAATGTGTTTATAGGATATTTCCACAAAAGTTCCAATTAATTAACTGTTTTTATTATCACGCCTTCAACCACCACGTGTCTTATAAAAGTCTCCAATAGTTTTATAACTATTTGGCTAAAAGAGAACATGTGTTAATGTAAAGTGTTAATGGGGTTACTTAGTTACCGGTTGACAGAGGAGCGGTGGAGCAACACAGGACCACACTGGGTGCGGTAAGACAAGTCGTTGGGGCGAAACCTGCCCCCTTTACTTACAACGCCTCTCTTTACCTGAAAATAACATGATAAAAGATTTGGTTTAAACAGCACATTCAGTCCTCAGACTGTATAGTGAAATGTAATTATACTGTGTTGATGTCACTCAGTGAGGCTTCCTTACTGAAAACACACAGACAGAAACACAGACACACACAGATAGAGACAGGCAGGCAGGCAGGCAGGCAAACACACACACACAGGCAGAAGGAGACACACCTCAGTCTCACAGTGACTAAAAAGCTCAGGAAGTGTGTTTAAAGAAAAGAGTTTTATATATATAGAAACTTAAGTACTAAAAAAGTGGATTCTATTTTATTTTAAACATCAGAATAAGATTTATATATATAGTGCTACTCTTTGGCTTGGTGTAAACCCCTGCTCTCTACACAGTGTAAAAATGAACACGATGTGTGTGTTACCTGGATGAGGTTGGGGTAAAACCCTGCCAACAGCACAGCTTTAAGAAGCTCCTCCTGATTGCTGTGCTGATTCAGCAGTGATGAAGTGCGGAGACACTCGGCAGGGTGTGTGACTAGCTCCGCCTCCACCAGATTCTCACTGAACTGCTGAGTTAAACCTACACACACACACACACACACAAAAGCAGGCACATCATTTAATAGCATTTATCAAAATCTAGTTTTGACCTGCATCTTTTGTTCTTGTGTCAGTGGAAACTATGATAACCAGGTGTATAGAGAGCAGAGAAGAATACTAAAATATGCTGAGGGACCTCCAGGACAATGCTGGGACCTTTGCGTTACAGTAGAGCGAGAGTGTTTGGGCTGAGAGAAATTAACTTGCCGTGTATAAACCGCAAACTAGCTGGTGAAAGACTGTGAGAGTCTAAATACTCCTGCCGTTCACGTCTGTCCTGAAGCTCTCGCCAACCCTGTACTGCCCTACTGAACACCAGATAATCGCTGTACCTGGAGCCGCTCAGAGCCTGTTTAACCTGCCGAGAGAGAAAGACAGAATTATTAATAACATAATATTTTGGCTATAATAACCATAGCATTGCTGAAATGTAATCCTGATGCGCCGTTCCACAGATTCAGTCCATTTTGATATTTATACCTTATATATGTTTTGAAAAATGCTTGCAAGATTCATTACAGAAACTAAGCCAAGGACACAAGATTTTATCAAGACTTTGACCAAATTCGAACACAAACGTTAAAAAAAGCACAAAAGGGAAAACACAGGAATGTGTGTGTGTGTGTGACCTTGTTGACTGTGGAGCGGTTTTGTAAGCTGTTCTGAAACGGGTCTCGGGTCAGACAGGCTGCGACAGACAACATGGGGAGGACGCAGCGGAAAAGAGAGGACAGAACCAGGAGCTTCCCCAAGCGTGGGTCACATGACATACACGCCACACGCTCCCCCAGCGGAGTCAGACACTCAGAGGTGTCCAACACTCCTACAAAGACAGAAGGAACACGATCGTTAATATTCAGTCTTTTTTTTATTCTGTTTTACCCCGGACAGGACAACGCAATGCACAAACTGCTGTGTATCCTCACCGATTTCCTGCAGCGTCCTTAGGGCTTCTCTTACTGCTCCTTGTTCTGGAGAGTCCATCACCTGGGACAGGAAGTCTACAGCCTATTTTGGATGAACAAAATGGATGAATGAATAAACAAACAAAAAACAAATAAATGCTACATGTGAATGCAAATGGACACTTTAATCTGAATAACATATAAAACTTATATAAAATAAAAATTCAGGCACAGCCCACACCTTAGTCTGAGGACTGTGGATTTTAGCCTGAACCACCAGGCTCTCCAGAGGGGTGCGCAGAATCTCCGGGATGGGAAACATGGTCATGGTGTCTAGTTGTTTCCGGGGAAACAAGTGATAGGCGTGGCCAGGTTGGCATCGACCCGCCCTCCCTCGTCGCTGAATGACGTTTGAGCGAGAGATCCAGACTGTATCCAGACATGAGACCTATGCAGAGAGAATTTAAAGATTGCTTCTGCAGTCCACTGTTGCTAAAAATGTCTCACTGTCTAAATGCAAATATCTTTTTACTTGCTGTTCTGGAGTTATGAATATTTAAGCCATGAGTCTCTTAGACCGTTACTGGTCTCACCTTGGTCCTGGGATCGTAGCTCTGCTCCTTCTGAGTCCCCAGGTCCACAACGTGCACTATGTCATCGATGGTGATGGACGTCTCTGCGATGTTCGTTGCCAGGACAATTTTGCGCTGGCCCTCTGGGGGTCGTTTAAACACAGCCTGTTGGTCTGCTACAGACATGCTGGAGTGCACTGAGAGGAAGACAAACGAGAGAGAGAGAGAGAGACACAGAGAGAGAGAGACAGAACAAGCTTGGTTTATTTTAAAGCTATAAGGCATCAGTGACTAAAAGATACCTTTTCTTTAATAAAATGAACACAGTTCATTTTTAAGCTTTATAGCTACAAAGCAGAGTAAATAGTGGTTCAGTCATTTTATCCCAGATCATGTCCTTGCACTGTTCTTTTTTCTTTTATTTTTCCAGGATTTACCTTTAATGACTGCTTGGACTTTTATTTTTCTACATAAATCATAAGAAAGATAGAAAAGCAAGGAGTGAGTGAACTGAAGTGATAAACAGAGTTTTACATGGTAAGATAAGCTGTGAACCCAATTTGTAGGACTGTTTCTCCTCCAGCTTCTGCTGCAAGGCTTTAATGTCCTGCCAGCCGGGAAGAAAACACAGCACTGCACCTGTATAGAGAGACAGTGAGGGGAAAAAGAAGACAAAGGTGGACAGGAATCAGAAACACACAGCAAACAGTGAAACGGAGGTTTAATACAGACTACAGAGAATGAAGTGTGAAAAGGGGTGTGTGATGTTTACCTGGCTCTCTGCGAGTGTGAATGTGATCAATCACATCTGCCACTAAATCAAGGTCAGGGGTCAAATCGTCCTGTTCCTTCTAAACGCATATACAACGGAAAAAAATGTTAGTGTTTATGTACATTTAATTCATAAATAAATGCAATTCTCAAATGGATAAATGTCTGTTCTGTCTCTCTTTTGTCTCATCTGTACATCTGTCTCACTCCCCCACCTGTACATCTGTCTCACTCCCCCACCTGTACATCTGTCTCACTCTCTCACCTGTACATCTGTCTCACTCCCCCCACCTGTACATCTGTCTCACTCTCTCACTTGTACATCTGTCTCACTCCCCCACCTGTACATCTGTCTCACTCTCTCACCTGTACATGTCTCACTCCCCCCACCTGTACATCTGTCTCACTCTCTCACCTGTACATCTGTCTCACTCCCCCCACCTGTACATCTGTCTCACTCCCCCCACCTGTACATCTGTCTCACTCTCCCCCATCTGTACATTTGTCTCACTCTCCCCCATCTGTACATCTGTCTCACTCCCCCACCTGTACATCTGTCTCACTCTCTCACCTGTACATCTGTCTCACTCCCCCACCTGTACATCTGTCTCACTCCCCCACCTGTACATCTGTCTCACTCCCCCACCTGTACATCTGTCTCACTCCCCCACCTGTACATCTGTCTCACTCCCCCACCTGTACATCTGTCTCACTCTCAACCATCTGTCTCACTCTCCCCCATCTGTACATCTGTCTCACTCTCCCCCATCTGTCTCACTCTTCCCCATCTGTACATCTGTCTCACTCTCCCCCACCTGTACATCTGTCTCACTCCCCCATCTGTACATCTGTCTCACTCTCCCCCATCTGTCTCACTCTCCCCCATCTGTACATCTGTCTCACTCCCCCACCTGTACATCTGTCTCACTCCCCCATCTGTACATCTGTCTCACTCCCCCATCTGTACATCTGTCTCACTCCCCCATCTCTCTCTCACCTGTATAGATCTGTCTCAGTGCCACCACTCCTTTCCTTACCTGTGTCTTTCTCACCCTGTTCATTCGTTACCTGTCCAGCTGCATCTTTTCCTCACCTGTGCACTTGCCTTCACTGCTGGTCTCCCCATCTCCCTCAGAACCTCCTCCAGGTACCGCTGTCTCACGGGGTGCATGAAGCCAGGGACGTGCACGACAGGACACTCATCAAAGTAGGAGGCAATGCGCTGCGTGTCTCCGCTGGCACTCATGAGAACCACGCGCAGCTCAGGATTGTGGGTAATTGCACGACGCAGCAGGGCCAGCAGCACATCCGTGTTCACGTCCCGCTCGTGCACCTCATCTACCAGCACATGGCTCACGCCGCGCAGCCACGGATTCGACTGCAGCTTCCGCAGCAGAACGCCCACTGTGAGGAAGAGGAGTGAACCACCGCTGGACTCGGGGGGACGAGACTCTAAACGAACCTGCAGAGAAAGTTAAAATAAACCTTAAATTACTCCAAATATCACTGCTCTGGGATCAGTTTCAGGAAAATAAGCACATTATTTACACGTACAATATAAATAAACCCAAGCTATACACATCTTCAAGCACTAAAAAATTTTGTTATACCTGGTAGCCAACACAGGCTCTGAGGGTGGGGCCCATCTCACTGGCAACGCGCTGAGCCACAGACACTGCGCTTATCCTGCGTGGCTGCGTGACCAGGATGTTGCAGTGTGCTCCAGCTCCAGCCCTCACACGGCCCTCCAGAAGGAAGCGTGGTATCCGTGTCGTTTTCCCACAGCCCGTCTCTCCAGCAACCACCACCACCCTTGATGCCTCCACTGCCTCCACCAGACGTTCGCGGTGAGAGTCTACTGGAAGCTCCGCCCCCCGAGATGGACCTGCTCTATCCCATTGCCTCAGAAGTCTGTCACTCCGGAGTTCCGCCTCCTCAGGGTTCAGAGGTCGGTAAGGCTTGCTAGTGATTGCATCGAGCACAGGATTCTCATCATCATCTTCATCATCATCCTCATTAAAGGAAGAAGACAGCCTCTGGTCAGCTTGCTCTTCCCACAGCTTCTGCACCTCCTGCTCCACTGGGAACTAAAAATAACAGAAATCATTACTTTTTTCCAGCAGCTCTATTCTGGCTGGGGGATAAATGAATGTAAACATTAACCTCAGCACTGAGCAAAATAATCCTAATTATCATTTTATCAAGTTATTGACCAGCTTTATTTTTTGGGCTTTAAATTTAAGCCTGACATTCTTTACTTTTCCTCCTGCAGATTTTCAATAGCAAGTATAACTAGAATGTACATTTCCTGAAGAAAATGTGAATGGTGCTTGCACGTTGCTTGTTCCCCTCCTTGTGCTGAGTATTTTGATATATGACATGTCCATGTTGTGCTAACTTTTTGGTTTCGCTTATTTTAGGGGGCGGGGCTACACGTGAATAACCGGTGGGGTGCCAATACTTTTGGACAAAAGTTGCTACTGAAAGTTACTACTTTGTCCGGAGTAAGGTCCTAAAGGAGTTGGTCGAGTTTGGGGTAAATTGCTCGAAAACTTGCTGAGTTATAAACCTCCAAAATGTATAATGGAAGTCTATGGGGAAAATAAGTGATTTTGAGCTTCCGTGCCGGGAATTCCGGAATTCCGATCGCTTATAAAAGTCATAGCACACCTCTCCTCAGTGAGCCGGTCGATTTGACACCTCATTCATTCGTCTAGGTCAAAAGCTGCGGGACAAGTTGCGTGCCGAAGTTTTGTCCGGCACAATAACAAGAATGTTGCTTTGCAAGCACCATTAATTTGTTCATTTTTAACAAATTCCCACATTACACATTTATTCCTCCAGGTCTGTATTCGGCAGGCAGACTCATGTACACACGTTCATGTGTCTATTAAACTGCATCAATTTCAAAGGCATCTTGAATCCTAATGGTCTCTTGGCAGCTTATTTTTTGCTCAGCCATAACAGATACAAACCTGCGTTAAATAATCTCTAATCCTGTGCTCCAGGTCGTCTGGGATCACTATGTGACACGGCCTCCTCTCTCGCTCACCAGCCTCCTTCACATCCTCTTGGTTGTACTTGGCATGTGTGAGAGGATTATTCTTCTCATCCAGTAGCTCCAGCTCCTGAAAGCATCAGAACAGCATCACATTTTCCCAGAGGCTAGAGATGAGACATCAGGTATTTGAAAAGCCAAATAAAGATCTGTACGATTTTCTTTAAAGCACCTTCAGTCTGAGGCAGGCGAGTGCTGCTGCCCGTGTTTCAGCCTCCAATCTGCGGCGTCCGTGGGCAGTAAATCTCATCTCCTCGGGCCAGTGCAGAGTGAGTTCACACTCCTTCACCTTTCCTCCTACTGTCTTGTAGTGCAGCAGGTCCTGAAGAGCACAACAAAGTACTGAACAAAGGACATGAAAAATACTGGTCACTAGGTTTTAAACATGAATTTTATAAAAAGACATTAACGTTGACATATTAATGCCCACATTCTCACCATTATACACAACTCAGCTCAGAAAACAGTGCTGCAACAATTGATTTATTCTCTGCATAAAATCCTACATTTTCCACTACATAAGAAAATTCCTGACATTAATTCACTCTTCCCAAATCCGATGTAATGTCTCGTCGTGACTTGTTTAGTCTCCTTTTAACTTACGTTGACGCTACCAGATGTCGTGGCCACTTGAATGACCCTCCCCAAAAGTGCTTTCGGCTTTGGGAAGATGGAGAGGGCCTCCGAGACCTTCGGATCCTCTTTCACCACTCTGTAACCAATAGCCAGGAAATACTGAGTGTAAGGCAAGTGAAAAGCCAAGTCCAAAAATTCTGAGACCAGATTAAAAAACAAAACAAAACTGGGGACCATTTTTAAAAACTGGAAATAAATGAAGATTTTCAATCATTCAAGTAAAAGTCAGTGTTTAAATCATATTTCTTTGTATATAGAAAATCACTCTTTATGCACATGACAATAAACTTAAAGCAATAAAAACAATATCAAGCAAATGCTAAGAAAATTCTGAAAATTCTAAATATTCCCAGGATTTCCAGAGTTATCCCAATATTTGTAAGATTCGTAATTGAGCCAAAAAGGAAAAGGCCGTGGCTTGAAGTTCAACAACAGCAAATTAACAGCATACTCGAGGTTCCCTGCAGCTCTTCTCATCCTCTTGCTTTGGGTTAGTCTTAACTCGCTGCTTTTACACACACTCAGGTCTTCCTCTGGATCTTCCCAAGCAGATGAGCGCCATCCAGACTGCTGAGCTAATCTCTGTGTGGGAAGCTGGTTCCTCGGACCCAGAACTCCCAGTTCCTGTTCACACAGAACACAGCACAGCTTCATTCAGCAATTGTTTGTGACATTTGTGCTACATCAAAAATCAGCCCCTTATTTTCACTGTATTATTATCTTTTTAAATTAAACACAAACGGTAAACAGTAAACATGATCTATTTTTCAATCATACTTTGAATGCAAAAAGGGGGCGTGGCCTCTTCTCACCCTCAGCCTACTGCAGGCAGCTGCTGCGGCGCGTCGCTCCGCCTCCTGTTTCCGTGACCCGAATCCCACCACCTCGATCGTCTGAGGCCAGAATAGTGTAACTGTCGCCCTCTAACACAACAACGTGAGAACTCCTATAAAGCTGTTTTTTTTTTTTCAAATTTCTATTTGTGATGGTTATAGATGTTAATAAAACAGTTGAACTGAATTAGTAGACATGTAAGGATTTATTCTGCCTGTACCTTAACATCTCCATCTGTGCAGCTATACTGGATGTATCGAGAGATATTTGACTGTCCCAGCGATCTAGACAGAGTTGAATGTAGGAGTTTCTTTGGCTCGGGAAATTCCATGAGGAGGTCAGACTGGCCTGCTAAAACAAACACAGTCGAGTTTTATCTGATACTTTACCTCAAAAAATTATTTACACAAATGCACAGAATCCCGCCTAAAACTACAATACCTATGCAGCAGAGGAATGTTCGAAGTAATACCATAGAAAAAAAACCTCACTTATGTCAGTCTAGGTCAGTTATTGAAGCACGTCTGTGGAGTAATTCTCATTTATACGCTCAAAGAAGAATTTTGTAGTTGTTGTTTATTGACTTCCAACAGCTGCCCTTAAGACTTTAGATTATATTTAGGGGTATTACGCAGAGATGGGGGACTGGAGTCGGAGATGGGGTTTACTCGAGTCATATGATTTGCCTCGAGTCAGACATAAGTCTCAAATTTGAGACTTGCTTGACAAATATTAAAAAAAGACTCGACTTGACTATGACTTGACATTCATGACTTGAGACTTGCACATGTGTGACTTACTCCCACCTCTGGGATTACGATGTCTCAATTTTAAGATTATACATTTCTGTTTACATTTCCAACATTTAGCAGACGCCCTCATCCAGAGCGACTTACATTTTCTCTCTTTTTCTTATTATATACAACTGAGCAATTGAGGGTTAAAGGCCTTGCTCAGGGGCCCAGTAATGGCAGCCTGGTGGACGTGGGATTTGAACTCACAACCTTCCGATTGGTAGCCCAACACCTTAACCACTAGATTAGTCTCATCCAGGGCACCACTTTTTAAACTGTAACTACAACACATCCTATTAAACACATCCTATTAATTACTTAACATCACTGTATAACAGGACGTTAGATAGTTATAGATAACAACTTCCAATGATTTATTTCCCCATATAAACTATTAATTATACCACAAATAATTCAAACCACAACCCCTCAATCCTAAAGAGTCTTGTGTCTACAATACACACGCTACTGGTGTACAAAACTGAAATATTTTAATATATAATAATAATATCTTTTGCCTTTAGTCAAGTGTGAGAAAGACAAGTTAGACACAAGATAGATAAATAAGAGAAGTCAAGCCGGTCACTACATGATGGAGTATTGAATTCTGGGTAACTTCATCCTGTTATAGTGCAGGACAACGAGCTGTATCAGGTCTTACATGAAGTTTCTAGATGTCTGAGCTGATCCTGTTTATAAAGTGCAGCACACAGGACACATAGTAATGTTTCTGTCATTCTCTTGCTCTGACATCACATGACTGGCTGAATATTAGGCACAAAATAACATCATAATAACCTCTGTCCGTGTCAGGGGCAGGTTCTCCCCGGCTCTGGGCGCTTCCGGCTCGGGTCCTGTACAGACTTACACTAGTCCGGTCCAAACAGGGTGTGATTCTTATATTAAACGTTTTCTTCCCAAGGTTGCACAGAGTCCGGAGACGCATGATGGAGCTCATGTGCGCCGCCATATTTACACAACATACTCAGTGCTTCGGGGCTCAGAGAGGAGGCGACACCTCCTCACTATCGCCATCTGTCGGATTGGCATGGGAACAGCGCTGTGTTTACACCAAGGCTAACGCTAACACGATCAAACTTAAAGAATCACCAGCCAAGGAATAAAAAAAAAACAGTTTTCTTTCTTTAAGTAACAAACACTTGATATTTAAACATTTAATATTGTATTAATATGTTTAATATCATACACTTTTAGCCATTCTCCAAACTATAACTGATAAACAAATGCAGACGTGTCGGTTACACTTTGCTTTCGAAAGCAGAAAAATTTGAAAGATTAAAATAACAAAATAAAAAAAACAAAACATTTTTTTATTCCTAACCTTTCATTTTGACTTTCATTAAGAATCTCAAACAGTAAATTAAGCAGCTTTGCTTAAGTCAGGTTGCTTAGCGAAGTCTCGCTAAGCAACCTGACTTAATCAAAATATTTTGATAATTCAAAAACCTAGAATTATCTATATATTATATTATTATAATTTATATTTAAGTAGATAATTACCTCAATATTTATAATTAAGATTTTGATACAGTTCCATATGTACTGTGTGAATTCAGCACACAGACATAGCACATAAAACACAGCCAAAGTTACTTGTATTACTGTGTTTTACATCTTAAAGGTGTGTTCACCTTAAATACTTATATCTGTATTTATAAATAAGTCAATAGCATGTGCTCGTGTCAGCCTATCCGCCTTCTAATGTTGCTGGCTTATTACAATTCGCAGCCGACATTATTTACAATCTGAGTCGATGCACAGGGAGATGGGAATTTTTATATCACCAATAAATACTAAGTTTTCGGCTTCCATACTGCTCTCTGCCATATTTTTGGAAAGTGAACAGGTTTATTATGAAAAAGGTTTTATCGGTGATTGGCCATATTTGGTATGGCGAAAAATGTATAATTTAATTCTACTCTAAAGAAAGAAATCAAGAAAGAAAGAAATGTAGAAAGTCTGAAACAAATATTTCGAAATTAAATAATAAAAATGGAAAGACAGAAATTAAGCAATTCCAAAATTATTTCTAAAAGAAATTCAAAAAAGAAATCTTAAATTTCTGAATGAATTGTTTTAAATCTTAGAATTAGTTTTTGGATTCCAATTTATAAAAGAAATAAAATGAAAATTAAATGAATTTCAAAATAAATTTTGAGAAAAAAAAATTTTTTTTAAAAGAACAAAGTTATGAAGGAAAGAATTTCCAAACCTATAAATTTCAAAGCATAATAAAAAAACACTTTATGAAATACATTCAGAAGTAAGACATTAACATTACACCAACAAGAAAAAAATGTCTTTTATAATTAAACTTATTTAATTACAATGCCATACAAAATTCTTTTACAGTATGCTTATTACAAAAAACAATTAAAGTAAATGTAATATGATAAGTGAGAAAAGCTGGTCATGATCACACATGACATTTCAGTGCAAACTATATGATTATTAATCAAATAAACAGTGACTGTGTAAGGATAGCAGCAAACAGTTCAATGTACAAAATTTGGTACGAGTTTATCAGTCAGATGGTGTCCAGTTGAAAAAGTTGATGCCACGGAGTTCCTCAGGGAGATATTCTTGGTCCACTGGCCCGTTGAATGCTGGGTTGTATTTGTAGCCTTTAGCATAGCCTAGCTCCTTCATTAGCTTGGTGGGAGCATTGCGGAGGTGAAGTGGCACTGGGGGTAAAGGGCCCTTGTGGTTCCTCAGACAGGCCTTAACATTATTATAAGCCTTATACACTTCGACAGACTTAGGAGCCCTGGCCAGGTGGAGAACACACTGTGCTAGGATCACCTAGACAAGCAGATAAATGTTTACAGGTAAAGTGCCGACCGATTGCTCCTGATTTAAATCAGCTATAAATCTTTCTAGTAACGTTTCTATTAAATTCTTACAAATGTGGATGAATGTTTACCTCGCATTCGGGCATGCCGATGAAGTGGCAGGCTTGAAATGCAGACACGGCCTGAGGGAGTGCAGAAGGATCCCCTAAACCTTAAACAAAAGGCCCTGGATTAGAATATTCTACACAGGTGATGAAGAGAAGTTGAATTTCACAAACATTTCTAAGACTACGACTTTACAAAGGTTACTTTAACTCATTATGACCATGTGCTGTTTAGTCATATAAATAATTGTATTGTATGTATTTTTTTTAGCTCAAAACTCATCCACAACCTCATGACTAACTCACCTACATCCTCGCTAGCAAAGCGTACCAGCCTGCGTGCCACGTACAGCGGGTCCTCACCTCCTTCAAGCATCCGGCCCAGCCAGTAGAGGGAAGCGTTTTCATCTGAGCCCCTCATTGACTTATGCAGGGCTGAGATGCAGTTGTAGTGTTCCTCACCTGTAAATCAGATATGTGCTGAAACTCAGAATTCAGCTCTTGAATTTTTTTTTTCCTTTATTGTGCTTTTTTATATTTTTCCTCCCATGTATGTGTTGCCATTAAATGTGCATGTTTATTTTCTTTTTTAGTTTCTACAATCCAGATTGATGACAAACCCAAGGAAAATTCTGGGAAAAAAATATTGACCTGATATAGCATATAGACTGGAATGCTGTTGCTCTTACACATGAGCACAAACTACAAGTTTTGATTCAATTAACAATACTGGCTTACAGTATATATGAGTCATGATTCACTTTGATTCTGAGAATCTTTTGAATAAATCTCAAATGAAGAAAAACTATGTCTAAAAAGACTCATTGCTTTATTTCTGAACCCTAAATAACGCAAACAATTTTCATTTCTGTTTGTATAAAATGCTATGAAATTTAAATATAACGTAACACTCACCATATCTTAAAAACAAAAGCTTCTGACCCAGGGAAAATCGACTGAAACACTCTGTAGCACTGCATGAGGTGTCAATTCAACTGGAAAATCTTCGAAGTTGGTTAAAAAGGCCAGTTCCTTTGCCTCATTCTCTGTCAGCAGTGTGGGTTTGGTGTCATATGAAAGCTAATGAAGTGCTAACTTTTAGAGGATGGAACATTGCTGTCATATGACTTATGTGACTTTCATTGTGATCCATGTGGATCCCTGTGGAACCTCTGGTGTTTAAACAGTGCAATTGCATCAGTTGTGTAATTAACAGAAAGCAAATTAGCACAAGGGGATTCATATATTCCCACAATACACATTGTGATGCATTATGTCATACCCTAGTAGCTCTAATTTGTAATAGTGATACACCACCAATTAATCCATCTTAAACCCCAACAGGCTGTTGACACATTAGAAACCTCCTGGTGCCAAATAGCAGACTCAGGGCAAAGCAGGCTTGGGATATCAGTGTCACATGCTAATAGTGTTTATATCCCCCCAGTGGTCACTGTTTTGTGGCCTTTAAATCTGATTTGACCATGATAAATAATTTTACTGTTTTTATTTATTTACAAACAGATGATTGGCCCGAAACTCCCAATTTAACCCCATGGGATTCTAATAAATTAATAATTTTTTTTAGTGATACTTAGCTTTATTTCACATTTCTCAGATGGACTAAAGGCAAGATTCATGTAAAAATCCACCATCGCTAATCTTCAGGCAGATTACATTTGTTATTTCTGCCTTCAGCAGAATCTTTGGCTCGATCGACAGTGTCTTCCTATTCACTCTCTATGTGTCCTACATTAGGTATGACATATTATTGCTGTAGAACCAAAGTCATGAGCAATAAAGCAGCATGTGAGATTCACTCAAAAAAAAGAGAGCGTCTTTAACTGGCACCTGTTCAAACGTACACACAGTTTCTTTGGGATTTTTCGGGAAAATACTCACCTGCTTTGTCGTAGAGGATGTGAGATCTCTGTAAACCCTCTTTGACATGTTTCTCCTGGACCACGATGTTCTGAGGAGTGTGTGTTTCGTGTACGTTGGCGTTGAGGGTCTTGTTCACACAAGCCTGCACGGCCAGCTGAAGGCCGTTAAGAGCCGCTCGAGCGTCTCCGTCACACAGGTGAGCAATGGTGTCCAGGGCCTTCTGCTCGATACACACCTGCCTCCTGCACACAGACACACACAGAGGGCTGACAAACAGTGTTTAACCCTAAAAGAGAGAGACGGAGAGAGAGAGAGACGGAGAGAGAGAGAGAGAGAGAGAGAGAAAGAGCAAACAAAGAAAATACTGAGAAAGGAAGAAAGAAAGAATAAATGAAAGAAAGTAAGAATGAAAGAAAGAACAAAAGAAACTCAAATACAAAAAAAAAATTGTAACCAAGTCAAAAACCAAGACAAATGCTGTGCATACATGAAAAACCTAAATAAATGCTAAATAAAAGAAAGAAAGAAAGAAAGAAAGAGATAAATCCATGTGATCGGTGACACAGTGCAGTGATGGTGATGCAGAGGCAGAGTACACAAAACAAGCTTGTGGACCTGAACCTCAACCCCAAACGAGCTACATGAAAGATTCAGTTTGTAGTTAATAATAATAAGCTCCCGTCTTTCCACTAGATTTTCATTCGAGTTTTTCATTCTGACTGTAGGTACGGTACGTGTTCAAGATTCCTGCAACAGTAATTATTGGTACTTCACAGTGGAGATTGTTCACTGCTGATTGATATCCAAACTGTCACACATGCAGCACAAAATGAACAAACTCCAAATTAATAAAAGCCTAAAGCAGTCTTAGTTTCTTCTCACATCAGAAGGGTTTGTGACTATTGAAGCACAAATGCTGCTGACACAAGCGCTATTTCTGCTCGAGTACCTCCATGCATTTCTGATTGACGGTTTTGAGTAGATAGCAGTTGTGTATGCAGAAGCAGCAGGATGTCTGTGTGACCTTGTAAAACTCCCTTTTGTCTACAGAGACATTTAAATCCAGGATTAGGATAAAGCTAAAAATGGAGCTAGACTATAAATGTCACTCTTCTGAGATGTATGAGGATTGCTGGTGGAAAACTTTAACTAGAATTTCACAAAGGCATCTAGTGGTCTCATTAAATGGACTAATGAAAGCTGTGACTGTGGAAAAAAATGATAGGGAGCTGAGTCAATATATAAAACTGCCTCCATCATCTGTGAACAGTAGGAAAGTTTTAATACTAAAGAGCTAAACTGAGCAGAACCCTACATTAATGTGATGGATTGCTCCTAAAAGACGTTTCATTCGTTTACACATCATTCGTAAAGCCTGTGTAGGAAGTCGTAACTAAAGACTGATCGAGTCTCGACAGTGATGGACTGTGTTACGGCTTCCTGAGCTTCTGTGGGTGCCTTCTGGTAACCAGGTGATACAGACAAGTCCAAAACTGACACAGATTACTCAGTGGAATTTTCTCCAGAAACTGAGACAGGGGTTTGTGCTGGATTTCCTGACATGGTTGGGCAGGATGGGGTTGTTGTTGAGTCAGCAGGCCGAGAACGGGACACCAAACTCAGCTGGGTCACAACTATCATAATTTTGACTATATAATTCAAAAGATGCTAAGAAGTAATTTTTTGCAGTGCTTTAAGATGAAGGAAAAAGAGATACAAGGAAAATGTTTGAAAAAAAATGAACTCTATTATATGTCCAAGTTAAGTTTTAAGTTATCTATGTTGAGCGTGGCTTAGTTAGAAAGATAAACAGCTAAAAAATCAGACAGATAGACAGACAGGTAAAAAAAAAAAATATACTCAAGATCTAGGAGTTAAAATGAAAGTTTCAGTGCAATACAAGAATACCGTTGAAGTTACAGTCTCACTGAGTCAGTGTGGTTTTCCTCTGGGTTCACTGGTTTCCTCCAAACTCCTCAAAACACAAAATTTGGTGTATTGGTGATTCCGGGTGTGAGTTAGTGTGTCCAATCTAGTAAATATTCCCACGTTTACCAGTGATCCATGGAGAGGCTCAGGATCCATCACAACCAGTAAAGGGATTAGTGAAGATGAATGTGTGAAGCCTGTGTGGATCTGGACATGTTTGAGAAGGAAAACTAAACAGCCAGTAAGCTAAGTGTCTCCCGTAATTATTTAACAATGATTTCATTGACAGGAAAAAAGATACAGGGTCAAGCATGATGTTTCTGCTACTGAATAATTAGGATACAAACATCTGTAGCAATGTTTTCCTTGTATGCTAATTCGATCAATAGTTTGTATTCATGCTGTTTATCATAACTGACATTTCATTCTCAGGGTTTCACCAAGACAGCGGACAACAAACAGCACACAGTTGGAAGCACTGGGTCTTCTAGAGACGTCACCACTTGACACCTTGTAAAATTCTAAACCAAACGAGTACTAGGTGTTTAAGCGTAAGGAAGATGACGACCGAGAACAAGGCCAACTATCTGAGGCTGTGAGGTCTGCTGAACACGGAGCTGTCTTAAAACTGACAGGACATCATAAATCTGGATTACATTACACTCAGAGGATTACAAGCTCAGATGCCAGGAGGAAAAACTCCTCTGTTTACATTTATCCATTATTATTATTAAGTTTAAACCAATTCGACTTGAACTATTAATGTCAGAAAAAGAACTTGTGTATATATACACATATAAATATGTATACTTATAAGAACTTATAATATATATAAAGTAACAGCCTAACATAGCAACACAGTTAGCTTCTTGGATACAACCTGCTGCTTGTATGTGATACAGATCACCGTGTACCCATTGATGCTATGCTGGGAACAAAATGTATTTCTACTGGACATATACTGCTGACTTTGTGCAAATGACATAGCATCTTTCAAAGAAGGGTTCATCTTAATTTTAACAGCATGTTAAGTCATATATCTATTGAAAGGAGGCAACGTTTCTCTTTAAAAGCAACAAATGAAAAAACCCCACAGAAACTCAAAACCATTTTTATGTGTATAAGGATGTGCATCTTTAGCGCCATAATAATGCGGGACTGGATGTTAAAAGCTTCTTTACACTGCAATCTATTGAACTTAATGAATACATCAGCACAACTCACAAATAGCTTGCACTACCATTATTTTTGCCGTAGTAATAATAGTTGGTAAGCTGAAGCGGTTGTTTTAGGAAAAATTAAAGACTACAAAATTACACAATTAAACTTTATTTAGAATCTAGATAATATAATAGATAAACAGTAAGTGATTCTCTTTAATAAAAAAAGTTAAAACACTATACAATTAAAGATAAAACACTATACAATATGCGGATATTGGAATACAGTGGTAAATATAACGTAATACGGTAAATCCCTTATACACTGTAATGAAAGGGTTGTTTTAAAGGCTTTTCTTTTAAAAAAAATTAAAATCTACCCACCGCATTGTTATCGGTAAACAGAGAAATGACTATTATTAGTCTACATCTAATGTCAGCAGAAACATAAATACGAACATTTATGTTATTTATGTTACTACTAGTGAAGATGTTTTTATATAGAAGACTTTAATAAAGCACTTGTTTAAAAGTTAAGTATAAAATTGTCATTTATATCTCTCTATATCCTCTATGTTGAGGATTTATTCTAAACAATGAAATGTTCTCTATTATAACTGAGGAATAAAACCGAAAATATATTTAAGGAGATTAACATCCTATTAAATAAAGTCTAAAAAAGTCTTATTCAGAGTCTGTGTTGTGTTTGACTCACAAACTCGTGTGTAAGTGATTAAATGGACAGTTGCTCTGTGAAGTAGGAAAAGTCATTTGCAAACAGCATCATGTTTACAGCGGGGCTTCCATGGAGCTGGCATCTCCCGAAAACCTGACACTCGCCTCTATTCACCTGCCAACTGTCTCTTCTTATCCAACACACACACGCATAATCTCCAGCTACCAGATTGGAAAGACAGGAGGGTCATTTGTGGGAAACCTTCCAGCTTCAGGCAATAAAACAAGAGGAACGATGAGAGAGCCTAGAGTTGCTTTACAGCCACTCAGTGATCAGGGCAGATATTCTACTGAGTGCTAGGCAGGCCGACTAGAATTCCACATGCGCAGTGATAACGAGGATTAGACACAAACAAACTTACTCTGTCGAGCCGTCCGGTCCTGAGCTGTCATCCGGCAACACAGTCAGCCCGAGTGAATCCACAGCCCGCCGCAATATCGAGCTCATCGCGGACACACTCAGCTTCTCAAGGACCAGAACCCTGCAGCGGCTCAGCAGAGCACTGTTCACCTGAAACGACGGGTTCTCTGTGGTCGCTCCGATCAGTGTGATCGTCCCGCACTCTACGTGAGGCAGAAAAGTGTCCTGAGGAGAATAAGATGGGAGGGAAAGAGAAAAAAGTCCTGAGCATCACAAGTGTAGCCACTTATGGAAGGTGAGTGAGTCAGTGTGTAAGTGTATGAGTAAACAAGTCAATGAGTGAGTGAGTGAGTGAGTGAGTCAGTGTGTGAGTGAGTGAGTGAGTCATTGAGTGATTGAATGGGTGAGTCAGTGAGTGAGTGAATCAGTGAGTCATTTAGTGAGAGAGTCAGTGAATGAGTGAGTCAGAGAATGAGTGAGTCAGTGAGTGAGTCAGTGAGTGATTGAGTCTTTGAGTGAGTGATTGAGTCAGTGAGTGAGTCAGTGAATGAGTGAGTCAGGGAGTCATTGAGTGAGTGAGTCAGAGAATGAGTGAGTCAGTGATTCTGAGGTTGAAAAAAAGGTGGAATTAATTCTACATTTAGAGCCATTATTATTATTATTATTATTATTGTTATTATTATTATTATTATTATTATTATTATTATTATTAAGTGTTATAGTCTTCCACAGTAGAAAAAAACACTAAATCAATACAATAATGAGAAATTTATGCATTTCATAGTAAAATACTCAAGGATTAAATATTTGTATGTCAAATATTTGTAAATATTTGAAATCGAAGCTGCAAGTCTCCCTACTGTTTTAATTAAAATGTGTGTAGTAGCATCTACAGTGGTAGCGTTTACTACAATGTGCTATTTCTGTCCACTTTGTGCAGTCTAAAATGTGTGAAAACACAATTATACTTTATTTCTATGGCAAAATCTATAATCACCAAAAACTACATGACATGTACGATCACATGCGTGTAAAAATTCCCTGCACAACAATGAGGCTTTGATACCGTAACGGCGCTATATCGGTGTTCCTCAGATGGAAAATAATTAAGGGTGCACTCTAAAGCCCTCTGTGCAAACAAATCCTCTGCACTGACTGTTGTCAGAGTGTTTCCTCGGTACCGATGCCTCTGAGGACAGGCAGTCGGGATGCTTGGCATAACATCTGCCCCATATACTGTACGCTCCCGCAGAGCCTCCAGCTGCCACGTCGTCTAACGGCTCGTGTGTCTGATTCGTCTGATCTTTCCGAGTAGCTGAACTCTTTCTAAGAATGTCGAGGAATTAATTCACAAATTAAAACCGTTTGCTCTGCAGGTGATCACAAGGATTAGAATCTCACAAACATAATTAGTATTATACCTTAAACATACGCACTAACGTTACATAGTAAATTAGAGTTGTTCTTCTTCTGCAGTTAAATCTCAAATGTAGATTTATTGTCATTTAGTGCATATAGTGTAAGGTTAATAAAGCTATAACTCCTTTATATTCTGTGTTGTGGGCCATGTGGAAAGACCCAGGAGAATTCATTTTGACCTGCCTGCTTAATTAGACGTTACATGTTATGTTCACTGGCAACATTTCTCAAAATATAAATAAATAGAAAACAGAACCGACCTGTTGGGATTTATTAAAGCGATGTATCTCGTCGATGAACAGGATGGTTTTCCTCTTGCAGAGTCGGAGCTCATTCTGCGCCTGTTTGATCACCTCTCGCACCTCACTGGTGGACGTGCTGGTGGCTGAGAGAGTCACGAAGCGCGCCGTGCCTTTCTTTTTACTAGAGCTCGCAATGATGTGGGCCAGAGTCGTCTGTAAACACACCAGAAAGCCAAAACCCTGAGTCAGATTCCTTCAAAATCACTGATGAACTGCAAAGAGAAATAACATATAACTTTTTAAGGTTGCTCAATAAACTTAGCCAAAATTTTTTGCACCCCTGCCCATCACACTCATATGTGGTTCTTACCCAGAAATGATTCCACACAGTGTGTTAATGTTTGTAGAGGAAGAACCTGTACAGAGCCTCGACTCTGACTCAACCCCACTGAACACGTTTGGGATGAACTGGAAAGCTGACCAGCTCCCACATCACTGCCTGATCTCGTTAATGCTCTTGTGGTTGAATCCCCATCAGGCTCCTAATCATCCTAAACATCTAATAAAATGACTATTCAGAAGAGTGCAGCTCATTATTCCAGCAAAAGGGCAACACATCTGGAATGAGAAGCACGTATAAGGCCGATAATCGCGCGCTCAAACACTTTCAGTCATTCAGACTTTAATAGGTTTAATCCAAACCCTAATAACCCAAAAACTACACCAACTTGCTCTCAGTGAAATTCTCTTAATATTTTTTCTTCAGAAATTGCTTTCTCGCATATCCTTTTTTAAAAGCATCATTGGAGAAAGGAAGAGATGTGGGGAGTAAAACCGAGCACTTACACACAATAATGTTTATGCGTTATTAAATTATTTTTAATTGAATATATTAAATATATTTAAGTTTGGCCTCGAAGCGGCATTTTATGTAAAAGCTGTTCGTTTATTATTTAGTAAATTAGGATGAATTCTAACTTAACTAACTGGTATGAGATTGACTCTCCTGCATCAGGACCAATATTTAAAGGATGTATGGGGAAAATAATAAAAGGCCACACCCACTAATTCAACATCTGTTCTTAGACATCCACTTTCGGTTGTGTGAACAGGTTTGGAATAGGGATGAGTCTGGGCAGAAAATTCCTTTAAAACCATTTCAGTGATTAATTTAGTATTCATTCAGGGGAAAATTTATGATCTGGACTCACACTCAGCCATCTCAGATGTTTACTGACCTATCCTAACAATCTCGTCTGCCTAAACAGAGGAAAAAACAAACTATTTATCCAACATCCATGTGGAGTCGTAAAATACAGCTGCATGAACATCACCGCTGTGTGTGTGGCAAAGTGCAAGATGGATCAATGTCAAGGGTTCACCGCCTGGACTATATAAAGTGACGAATCCCCAGAAAGCAAGAGGAGGAGAAAAGGCCAAGGCCTTAAAAAAACCCTCCTCTTTGATATGCGAGGCAAGACAGGGCTGGGTTACGTTCCACAGCAGTTGAAGAGGCTTTGCTGTCAACACCTGAGAACTGAGTGTCTCACATGGAAAGGCTGCTCGGGACACCGTGACCTCAACGTCGGCTCTGGAAATACAAACTGTGTCGTAGCAAATTTACTAAACGTGTAAAACGGTGCAAAATCTGTTGCTGCTCAGAGCGTCAACAATAAATAAAATATTATATTATATATGAAATATTTAGCTGGAAGCTTCCTGGTTTGTAAAGCGTTCTGGTTTCTTGGTAACATGACAAGGTTTTCTTTTTCTCTCTTATCAACTTTGGAAGAAGGAAAACTTTGTTTCTCTAGTAACAGTTGCATGGAGGAAGACGGTGTATAGAAGAAAGAAAAGCATATCATAAATGTGTGTAATCGTAGATCGGGTTAATGTTTAACGAAGTTTTAAGAAAAACCTTTATAGCTACTTTAACGCATACGAGAACCGTCTTGACCGGTGGATAACTTTAAACTGTTTAATTTAATATATGAAAAGAGTTGTTATAAGAACATAATCGGCTTCTGCTTCATCGTGAGGTTGATTATTATCCTATTATAGCACACCCTGAAGTGTGTTAGTCCTAATGAATGTGGTGTGTTGTGACACCTTTCCACATCCCGGAGGTCCCCACAGGACCAGAGACGGGACGTCCTGTGACTGCAGCAGAGACCTGATCAGTGTTTGTTCTCCTAACACTTTGTTCTGACCGAAATACTCCTCCAGGGTGCTGGGCCTCATCTTCTCAGCCAGAGGTTTGTCTGAACTCAGCAGCCTTTGGTTCAGCATCTCAGCTTCAGCGCAATGTTTCCGGTTTCCTGAATCTGATTCCGGACGTGTGGCGCTTTCTGATGACACGCTTTCAGTAGCCGAAGGTTTGGACGCTAAAAACGACTTCTTGTTGTTGTTGAACATTGAAAACACGCCACCTGCAGGTCGATGCCCTTTCACTTCCGCTCCTCCACTAATCACAGTCCTAATCCCAGTCTCAGTTCCAGTCCCAGTCCTAATTCCAGTCTCAGTTCCAGTCCCAGTCCTAATTCCAGTCTCAGTTCCAGTCCCAGTCCTAATCCCAGTCTCAGTTCCAGTCCCAGTCGTAATCCCAGTCTCAGTTCCAGTCCCAGTCCTAATCCCAGTCTCAGTCTCGCTGCTAACGCGGGACTTTTTAGCCGGAGGTTCGGCACCTTCTCGATGCTCGTCCTCGTTTTTCCAGCTTTGTTCCAAACATTGATCCAAATGAAAGTTAATTTCACTGGATTGAAAATCCCCAGAACAAACCGGACATTTCACGGTATCCGCCATCACTATTATTCCCGCTAAACGAGTCTGACGTCAGGGATTAAAGCTTCAGTCCCAAATGACTCCATAGTGAACATGAAGTGCACTAAATAAACACTTCGTCTGGGTCTTGTTTAGTTTAATGGCATTAAACCACCTAAACGAGATCTTTTACTGCCACCTAGTGGACAGATTTATGTTGTCTGTTTGACATTCGGAATAAAAAAGCAAGGGTTATATCATTATTATTATTATTATTATTATTATTATTATTATTATTATTATTATTATTATTATTATTAATGTTGTTGTTGTTGTTGTTGTGTGTACATTTGTAGCGGCTTCGTTATCCTTCTTCTACTAATTCCTGATTCCTGCATATTCACTTTAACACGACTTAATGTCGCCGTCTGTTGTTCAGATCGTGTAATTACATTCGCGGCTTCCTTTTTCTTCTTCTACTCATTTCTAATAAATGCATGCACTCTAAACATGACTTATTGGCACCATCTGCTGTTTAAATTGTTTAATTACACTTGCAGCTGAATTATTCTACTTCTTCATTTAACATGACTTAGCAGCGCCATCTACTGTTCAAATTATGTAAGTGCACTTGCAGACTTTGTTGCTGTTATTCTTATATAATATAATATAATATAATATAATATAATATAATATAATATAATATAATATAATATAATATAATATAATATAATATAATATTTATATTGTGTGTTTGACATTTGGAATACAAGGTTTTATTATTATTATTATTATTATTATTATTATTATTTATATTGTTGTTGTTGTTGTTGTTGTTGTTGTTGTTGTGTGTACATTTGTAGCGGCTTCGTTAACCTTCTACTAATTCCTGATAGTGCATATTCACTTTAACACGACTTAATGTCGCCATCTGTTGTTCAGATGCATACATCAGGACTTATTGGCACCATCTGCTGTTTAAATTGTGTAATTGCACTTGCAGCTGAATTCTTCTACTTCTTCATTAACATGACTTAGCAGCGCCACCTACTGTTCAAATTATGTAAGTGCACTTGCGAGCTTTGTTGCTGTTATTCTTATATAATATAATATAATATAATATAATATAATATAATATAATATAATATAATATAATATAACACATTTATATTGTTTGTTTGACATTCGGAATACAGTGGTTTTATTATTATTATTATTATTATTATTATTATTATTATTATTATTATTATTATTATTATTATTGTTGTTGTTGTTGTTGTTGTTGTTGTTGTGTGTACATTTGTAGCGGCTTCGCCTTCTGCTACTAATTCCTGATAGTGCATATTCACTTTAACACGACTTAGCAGCGCCATCTACTGTTCAAATTATGTCAGAAATCAAAAATCAAATCAAATTTTATTCGTCACATGCACATACATACAGGGTACGACATGCAGTGAAATGCTTTATACAACTGTCCGGTATTAGAATAAGAAGTATCAAAAAAGCAAAAAAATAAGGTAAATTAGACAAACAAACAAACAAACAAACAAATAAATAAATAAATTATAATAATAAAATAATTATATAATATAAGTAACTGTTATATTATATATAAAACTTTTATTATTCTAGTGGATTTCTACGAGCCTGAACAAGACATAAAATGAAAATTTGGTTGGTCAGGAATGGATTTTTTAAATCATTGATGACTGGTATGTTCATAACTTTTGCCTTAAGATACATAACCCACAAAATCAGAGGCACAAAGCAGGGTCCTGTCCTTCTTATCTGAACATCTGTCCTGATGTTTTGCTTTATTTTTTTTACAATGAAATGTAATTGTTTGCACCGTATAATCTCACTCATTTCCTCGTGTTTCCTTTGTAGCTCAGATACAGATAAGTATTGTAAGACTCTGGATGGTGAAGTTTCCCCAATAATGAAGATCAGATCTCCAGAGTCATCAACCCCAAAGAAGCAGGTCAGAACCAACAGGGGATTCTTCCTCCACCTGGACAGGGTGGAGATCATGCGCTGTTTCTGGGAGCTCAAACTTACTGAGCTTCAGGGACATTTTCAACAGGTAGATTACTCACAAACACACACACACACACACACACACACACACACACACACACACACACACACACACACACACACACACACACACACACACACACACACACACACACAAAATTAAGATAGTGGCTGAGTTCTGTAATGAAGTCTTCTCTATGTAAAAAAAACACAAACAATATAAAGATTTAAACAAACATACAATTAAAGGAAATAACTACAGTCTGACATCATCAGACAGTTTTAACCAATGAAAACAGAACTGAATGTGATAAAAGCTAAAATGTTGTTCTTCTTGATAAATGAGCATTTTTCACATGAAACTGAGTATCATAGCCTCCATGGCCCTGTTGCAGCATTAATTTATTCTCCAAGCCACGCCCCCGAGTCCTGCTCAGAGCTCTGATTGGACATTGATTGCTTTTCAGTGTGGTACAACTGTGATGTACTGAGAGTAAAATATTCAAATTCCAAAACATCTCTCCTGTGCTTCCATTAGACATGTTCACTTCCTGTTATCATCAGCCTCTTCAGTATCAGTATCAGTATCCAGACTCAGCGTCCTCTGTGTGTCAGGGATGAGAGTATGGTTTACGCCATCGGTCCATTACGGTTCTCTTCTTTTCACCTGACTTATGACTTTGTTTGTGTGTCTGTGTTTTCACTGTCTTCATTCTCACACCAGTCATCTGATGCAGTTTATACTCACTGATCTAAGATTTATTCTTCAACAACATGGACATTAATATCCAGAGTAACGTGATATTTATCTGTCACTGCCACAATGACAAATAGCATGATTTATTTATTTTAAATTTAACATCAATTTGTTTTAATGTCAGTTTTATGGACATGTCGATCAAAATCAAGTGTGTGAACAAAACTGGTATATTGATATAAATATATGCTGCATAGATTGAACAGATGTATTAAATATAACATTATAACATTTATTTTGGACTGAGAGAGAGAGAGAGAGAGAGAGAGAGAGAGAGAGAGAGAGAGACATAGAGAGACATACAGAGAGAGACAGAGAGAGAGAGAGAGAGAGAAAGAGAAAGACAGAGAGAAAGAGAGGTGTGTCCTAACACTCGTACTCCAGCACCTGTCACCCACTTATCAGCAGAAAGAAGCACGCTTGTCCTTTGTGGAGAGAGTGTAAGAGACAGATCTGTTGGACAGGACGGGAGGCAGGTGTTGGAATTGCTCTGAGACTCGTATTGTATATAGAAGAGGCGGACTCACGCTCCAGTGTCCAGCCTTTCATTGCACTCCCCCTCTCTCTGAGACTCTGAGTTTCCCCTTTAACAGAAGATCACAGAAGATGTGGAGTACAAGCATGGAGAACTTCCTGAAAGAAAGAGAAGTGTGGCTTCTCAGCAGCATGTGTGTCATGGCGTCTTACCTGTGGCACAAACTCTGGGATTTACTTTCCTACCGCAGGAAGCGCAGATCCCTGGCAAGATCCTTGTCATCTTCAGATGCGCAGGTAGACCTTTGCTTTTAAATCCTTATATAAATAGAGAAACTTGAAGGTTAATGCAGAGGTTTGGGATTTAGGGTTATTCTGTTGGAATATTGTGGCCATAACATGTCACATAAAGGTGCTTATTTACTGTGAGAGATTTAGGAGTATTTTGAGGGAACCGAGAGTAAATTCAGCGGTACCTTGTTTTTAAGGTCCTCACGGCTCTCTAACACAAAGTACAACAGATCCCATGAGACTCTTACAGTAGTGACGAGTACAGGATTTGACACTAACTATAGTTGAATGCACACAGAAGCAAGGAAATATTCCGAATGGCTGATTTGTAAACGTTGGATATTTTCTCTATAATAATAAAGATGCCATGAACATCCAGGGTGCCTCGTACTTAGTGTTCACAGGATAGTGAGATCATGTCCTGTCCTGTCCTGTGGTGAAGTGGTTATATTCTGTGCTCTTGTACAGTAACACATCATGTGGTCCAGGTGGAGAATCTGAGCTTCTGGGAAACTCTGAATCTCTTTATGGAAATATAAGTGGTTGGATTTGGTTGGTAGATGTAGATGTTAAACCATGAACATCTTTACTACAGGGCTAAATGGGGACTACCGAGACACTAAGACTTTAAACATTGCAGTGCTACATTTTCTGCACTAACAAATATCTGCTATTTGCTCCACATGCGGATCCAACTTCCTGTCACTACTAGTAGCACATCCTTTGTTTTATTGTGCACAAGAAGAAGAGAGTTTTCTGTAATACTCTGAAATCTACTTACATCTTGTTGCTCTTTTTAGGTAAAAAGTCACTTCACTCTCTTAATAGGCTCGTTACAGTAAGTCTGTGTACCTTTAAAGACAATCCAAAAATAAAAAAAAGTGCTTTTGCGGGTTCAGGGTTAAGCTGGAGACCAACTAGAAGTCCCATTTAAATAGGTTTTTAATGACTAGATTGAATGATCGAGTGAGTGTGATGGATTCATGTAGTATTAACATATATAAGTGACAGTGTGGGGGCACGGTGGTTTAGTGGTTAGCACGTTTGCGTCACACCTCCACGGTTGGGGGTTCGATTCCCACCTCCGCCTTGTGTGTGTGGAGTGTGCATGTTCTCCCCGTGCCTCGGGGGTTTCCTCCGGGTACTCCGGTTTCCTCCCCCGGTCCAAAGACATGCATGGTAGGTTGATTGGCATCTCTGGAGAATTGTCCGTAGTGTGTGAGTGTGTGAGTGAATCAGAGTGTGTGTGTGTGCCCTGTGATGGGTTGGCACTCCATCCAGGGTGTATCCTGCCTCGATGTGTAATGAAGCCTGACATAGGCACAGGCTCCCCGGGACCCGAGAAGTTCGGATAAGCGGTAGAAACTGAATGAATGAATAAAAGTAACAGTGTGAAATGTTCACCAGGATGTTTGTGCTGATGTGAACTACAGTATAATGATAGTGATTAACTCACGTGTGGTAGAATAGAGCAGTGATAACGTGTCTGTTTCACAACTCCAGTGTTGTGGGTTTGATTCTCGGCTCAAGTGTGAGCTGGGGGTCTGATTTTAAATGGCCGATGCGCACATTTCAATTACATCAAGTTTGGTACCGGTACTATATTTATTACAACTTTAACTGTCACTGATTCATCATAATCCTGGTAACTATGGTTACAGACTGTGGATATGGACAAATAACCCAAATGATGCCTTATGTTAAACTCATGTGGTGTAACAGAACTGATAAACTAATACAAACACATGTTTGATTAAGAGTTACATTATTCCTTGCTGGAATGGGTCACATCATTGTAGTTAGGACTGGAGGAAAAACACCGAACAAAGATTTCATTCATTCATTCATTCATCCTTAGTAACTGCCTGGTCAAGGTTGCAGAGGTTTAAAATAAAGCTACTAGTTTGTTTATAGTTTGGGAAAACGAATCAGATCATTTTTAGGAAAATCTGTGAGCAGGTATGAATTAAACTAATGAGACCCTTCTGGTTTAAACCCACTTTACCTGTATCAATCTATCAGTTTATATAAACGTCTGATGTCGTGTCTGTGGGTCTGATCTAAAACAAATCAGGTTATTTTTCAGTGTGAGACATGTGTTTGTCCCTCTGTTGATAATCTCACAAAATTTAATTTTAGTGTTGATGATAAATCTGAGCTGCTTTTCAGATGAACAAACACCCATTTCTCAGAGAGCAGAAATGGGTTTAATATCAACATTTACTCTGAAGATACAAACATATGTGTGGTAAAAAAAAAAAAAATCAATTTTTTGTTTTTTGGGAACTTTTCTATGAATATATTGCCCTTAGAAAGCTAGGGAAAAAAAACAAAAATACTGATGATGTCACAGACAGAAGACAACGGAGACAGAGATACGTCAAAATAACAGAGTTTATTGATAGTGGGTAATGAAATGAGGTGAAAGGTGGTGAAATAGTGCAGATGAAGCCCCCCCCCCCCACACACACACATACACACACGAGATCACTGGAAGCAGACCCACACGGATTAGCTTCTTGGGAGGTCGATGAACTTGGATGACTACTACGTAAAGACAGATAAAGAGTCAGGTTAGTAGACACAGCATGCAATAGCAGCCAGCGCGTACGAGACCGGACAAGGTGTGTGTGTAGGTGTGTGTGTGTGTGTGTGTGCGTGTGTGTGTGTCTTTTATGAGTAGTGGTAATGACGGGTGCCGGGTGACGGTGATTAGAACTCAGGTGATGTGGATCTGGTTTGCTGAGGGAGGGGAGAACCTGGCGATTCTGTGACAGATATAACATTAGAATTTCTTAAAGTCCTGAGTGTCTACTTTCAGATGAGCTTCAAAATAACACCACTGTGGAGTGAGACAATGAACAACATCGCCAACATGAAAATAGGCGTCAATTCCATTTTGTTGCATCTGGGAAAAAAGTTACAATCCAGTGACACAGATATCGATAGATAGTGACATGGATAGTGGCATGGCATTACACAGATATATGCTTACAGACAAACCACAGTGATCACATTTCCTTTGCATCGTGAGCACATACAGTAATCATGCCCTCGCTATGCATGCGGTATCGGTTTGTAAACGCACACCAAATCCCATTTATAGATCATTACATTAGCGTCACATGCTGATGCTGATGTAATAAGCAGCAGTAAACTGTATGTGCTGACAGGAGATTCATCTTTGGAGAAGAAAACAGGGAGTTGGAATGAGAGGCTACCTGTCAGCAAATCAGACATACAGTACAGTCTTATCATGCTGACTACACTGATGCATGGAAAGATGATTAGATTTAACTCAAGTCAAGTTAAGCAGCTTTTATTGTCGTTTGAAACTTATACTGTATAGCTGTTGCAGAACACAGTGAAATGAGACAACGCTTCACCAGGAACATGGTGCTACATAAAGTGCATCTATGCAACCTGCTGCAAGCAGTGCAGGACAAATAGACAAGAAGACAGTGCAGGACAAATGACATTATACAAAAGACAATACACAAAAGCATCGCCGACCAGTGTAAATAGTGTATGCTCTACATTGCATGTGTACATATATACATTGCATATATATATATATATATATATATATATATATATATATATATATATATATATATATATATATATATATATATATATGTCTGTGTGTGTAAGGTCCCAAAACTGTTTTGTTGTGTCTATGTTCAGCGTTGAACATAATATTTCATACTATATCAGCATAATATGAAGGTTATATGGAAGCAGGCACTCAGGGCATTTTGTAGCTTTTTCTGTTTAAACCTAAACTACTAGAGGCATTATTATCATAGTGAAGTTAAGAAAAGAAAAGAAAAGAAAAGAAAAGAAAACAAAACAAAACAAATGCTTATTTTTCCACACAAAGCTGTGATAGACTTGTCCACTTTTATAAGGTTTCCAAGTTAAGAGTTAGACCTTATACTGTTCTTCTTCCTGAGTTTGATCTCTTTTTCAATTTAAATGGGTCTGTCTGTCCATCTGCCTTTCTGTCTGTCTGTCTGTCTGACTGTCTGTATGTCTTTCTGTCTGTCTATATGTCTGTCTGTCTGTCTGTCTGTCTGTCTGTCGGTCGGTTGGTCTGTCTGTATGTAGTATGTATGTATGTATGTCTGTCTGTCTGTCTGTCTGTCTGTCTGTCTGTCTGTCTATCTGTATGTCTTTCTGTCTGTCTGTCGGTCGGTTGGTCTGTCTGTATGTATGTCTGTCTATCTGTCTGTCTGTATGTCTTTCTGTCTGTCTGTCTGTCTGTCTGACTGTCTGTCTCTCGGTCTGTCTGTCTGTATGTCTGTCTGTCTGTCTGTCTGTATGTATGTCTGTCTATCTCTATGTCTGTCCGTCGGTTGGTCTGTCTGTTGGTTGGTCGGTCTGTCTGTATGTATGTATGTCGGTCTGTCGGTCTGTCTGTATGTCTGTCTGTCTGTATGTATGTCTGTCTGTTGGTCGGTCTGTCTGTCTGACTGTCTGTCGGTCTGTCTGTCTGTCTGTCTGTCTGTCTGTCGGTCGGTCTGTCTGTATGTCAGTCTGTCTGTGTGTCTGTGTGTCTGTCTGTCTGTATGTATGTCTGTCTGTCTGTCTGTATGTCTGTCTGTCTGTCTGTCTGTATGTCTGTCTGTCGGTCAGTCTATCTGTTGGTCGGTCTGTCTGTCGGTCTGTATGTCGGTCTGTCTGTCTGTCTGTACAGGCTTTGACCTGAGCCATGGTTACTTAACTCTTTTCTCCAGAGGCCAAATAATTGAATTTCCTCCTGTTTTTCTTATGTCCATGTTCAGCATTGAACATCTGTCACATCTCGCTCCACAATGGTGTTAGATACATAGACACTCAGTGAACCTGGACACTCGGGAATTTGTAGCTTTTCATAAGTAATTCTTTTTTTACCTACAATACCTGGGGCAGTATTTTCATAGGGAAAATATTTATTTCACACAAATTTGTTTTGCTATTCAAAGTAAATGGTGATATTAAGCCCATTTCTGCTCTCCAACATGCTTGTCCATAAGCTTCTAAAATATGAAGGTGTTTTCTTCAACCACTTACATTCTGTGTAAGGTTATAACAGAGGAAGAAATCTGTCATGCAGAGCTGTTATACAGTGTTAGGGTGAAAGGTAAAATGTTTATTAAGGCAGAGGAGCTATTTCTGTTTTGTGGTAAAGATCTTTAAAATGTTACGTAAGACATCAGGTTAACGTTATCCAACTAACAGTGAAGTCAATCCTCCTGTATTGGTCTTCTACTCTGGAAACAATGTGAGGCTCGTAGGTGCTTGTGGCATGACCATCATTGTGCTACAACCATCACATGTCTCTGCAATGCAGGTGTACGTCACTGACAGTGCCTTTTCCGTCACTTCTGTTCATTGCAGTCATAGAGAGAGCGTTAGTGAGGGGAAGCTAGCCTGTCAGCACCTGCTAAACAGGCTTTAAGATTTTACAGCATGTTGACAAGCACAGAATGGTAAGATGGGTACATTCTCTGGTTTAGTGAGCTTTTTTCTGTTTAATACAGCTCTGTATACTAAGATAGGGAATCTCAATCTTTAGTCTATACTTTTTAATAAATCAAACATCATTAATGTGTCTGTTTTGCTATTAATGCATTGTGGATGTGTCTAAACCACACTGAAAACCACCCTCCTTAAAAGACAAGGTGCACTATGGGCATTTAGACTTTGAGGCATAAGATTTCTTCTACCCTGGATTTGGAGGCAAATCCCAGGTTCATGGCATTATCTTTACTATAATAACTCACTTAACGACTCGGATGGCAGATGTGCCACATAATCTTACGCTTAAAATCAACCGATTAAAAATGTGTTATTCAACCCAGACAAAAGTGTGAGGTTCAGTAACATTTCTGTAAGTAGATGATTGTTCGCATTTATGTAGCGACTCGCTAGACTGATTGACTCGCTATATCTTCATAGGCAGCTGACAATTAATCATTTCTAAATCTATATACAGTATTCTCCATCAAAGAGATCAACTAAGATGAAATGAACTTCTGCTTGAACAAGGCACTAGGAATATAAAACATTATTTTTTTTCTTTACCATCCAGTCATTAAAACGACCAAACACTGACCAGTTTCCTGTCATGTAAATACAATTGTCTTCACTATAATCACATAGTACACCTCATATAAAAATATCTGCTATATATATAGGAAAAAAAATAATTGAAATAATCACAGCTGTATTTGGAAACAGTCTCCTTTTGGCTTGTGACTCTAACCACATCGTTGGCTCGGCTAAACAGATCAGAAGCCAGAACATTTAGTACAAAGAACTCACCTTTGCTGCTGCCAGGATTTACGCATCAGTCACTGAAATGTTTTCTCAGCTTCTGGACCAAATTCTCACAAGAAGACAAAATGGCTGATAATTTGGGCAACTCTGATATTGGCAGGAATTCCAGATATAATATTAGGATGCTTCTACACTTGACATGTTTTTAGTATGTTTTTTTATCTAGAACTATAAAAACACTCTTACCATTCTCTCTTAAGGAGGAGCATAATAATGAACGTGTAAAACAACACAAAGAGTTAACTAGATCAGAGGTGAGAAGTGAGAGAGATTGTGGATTTTACTCCGCTTCAGCAGATTTTATTATTACACCTGAATAATGACTCTGGCTGAGAGCATCCTGGATTTTGTTGTCTTTTTTTATTACATTATGAGATCAAGACTGATGAAGCCTTTACATTGTTGAGTGTGTGCCCTTGACATTTAAGCTCACGTCTCTCTCTCTCTCTCTCTCTCTCTCTCTCTCTCTCTCTCTCTCTCTCTCTCTCTCTCTCTCTCTCACACACACACACACACACACACACACACACACACACACACACACACACAGACACACACACACACTTTAAAATATACACATACACATATACACATAGACTTATACACATATTTTTTTCACACTCTAAGTTAACACGTGTATTTCTGCTCTGGCTTTAGAGCCGTTATTTATAACCGGGCTGGACAGTGACAAGCTCATAAGAATTATATAGAGGATCTTTTTAAGTAGGGGATGAAAAGCTATGCTGATGGTTATTTACAGGTGCTCAGGGACTGTCCTGTAATCTGTGAGCCACTGATGAGGACAATGACAGGGATTTTAAAGTGTTTCCTCACTTGCGTAGGTTTCTGCTATACTGTAGATGCACAGGACTCAGTGGTGACTCAGTGGTTAAATGTTTGGGGTCGAATCATAGCACTGTAATGCTGTGTAATATTGGCTTCTAATGCAACACCATTTACCCTTAATGCATCAGAGCAGACAAGTGAATAAACCTAAATCTAAATACTGGGCCTTGTAAAGGGCTGTGCTATGCCTAGACATCTCTTATGATGATCTTTACTGTACATTCCCAAAAGCCCTATTCAGACAGGATCAGTTTTACATCTGGAGTTAACAGGGAGAAATATAATGATCACTGGGTTATTTTAATCCTGTCTGAACAGTATATGCTATGGCTTTTCTATACAATGACCATAACAGCAGGTACTATAAACCCTCAATAGCCACATATTAGCAAATCATGTTTCAGCAGTGAAAGAGATGCATAAAATCATGCAGATACAAGTGATGAGTTTCACTGAATATTCACATCAAACATCAGAAGTGTGATCTCTGTGATTTCAACCGTGGTCTGAGATGGGCATTTCTCTATATAGTCTGTTTACACTGAAAATAAATGTTTTACATGATACTTCATTATGACCTTTTTCAATATAAATGTGATTCCTGTTTTGCTTTGTCTCTGATGGTCTGTGCATCATCTGCTGTTGATGTATGGATATGACTTAGAGCCAAGCTACAGAGTTGCAGTGTAAATGTTTTGAGGCGAATATCAGCTCTTTGTTCTGTACATCCTCGTCAATAAATAAATAAATAAATAAATAAATAAATAAATAAATAAATAAATAAATAAAAATAAACTAAACACACAGAGTTAATCGAAAGATTTAGATCATATAGAATCATGTAATGTTCCCATTATTCATGGGTGTTAACACATAATCCATGATGTATGGCAACATGTTACACAACTTAAAATTTTCTGCATCATTATCTGCATGTCATTATGCATTACGGGAAGGGAAAAAGTCTCTCTCTCTCTCTCTCTCTCTCTCTCTCTCTCTCTCTCTCTCTCTCTCTCTCTCTCTCTCTCTCTCTCTCCCCCTCTCTCTCTGGATGGTCTTACAGCTCCCTCTGCTGTTCACATTTAGACATGGCTTAATAAAATACAGGTACTGTAGGTTTTTTGTGTGATTGTGCCCTAAAGGTCTTGTCCTATTACCTCCAACATCTCGGCGGATGTTCACTGTTTACATCAACTAATATAAGTGAGAGGAAATATTATATCTCTTGAAAAAAATTGGGACTAACAAATCATGGCTGCTATGAAGGAACATGTATAGAATATTACCCAGTAGATTTGTAGAGCTTCCTGTGATGAAATATGTTTGTCTCCTGCATGTATCTCACTCACAAGTCAAATTCAGCACAAGGAAGTGAAAAAAATCTGATCTAATTTCGGATCTGGTTTCAAATTAAACCGAACAGACACGTCATCATCCAACACTTTAATAAAAGCTTGACTGTGTAAGTGTAAATCATGCAGAAGTGTTTACATAGACTCACTGTAGTGACTTTTACATGGAGATTAAGGCAAGATTTATTGGTGAATAAGTACATTTCTTTTTTCCCCGGGCAAAATGTGTTTGCAATTTATTTAAGTTTAGTTGCCAAAGGATTTGTCAGATATTATAGAGTTTTCTCAGTGCAGCACACAAATATCATGTCACCACCAATATCATCAATCACTAAAATACTGCCAATAGGTTTGGCACAAACTAAAAAAAAAACAAACAAACAGCAAAATATTTAAAGTGGTATGCAAGATGTACAGTACTGAGTGACCAGACACCAGGTTTGATATATACATATCACCTGATAATGTCCATCTGTTTTATGCAAAACATTTTAAGCACCTACTTTTTTTATGATGGAGACATCAGTGAGTTTAAAGCCTTCATATTCTTCTGCATTCATGAGCAGTGTTATTTTTGGGAAAGTGAGACATTAGTCGGCATCAGACGTGTCTTATTTCCTTTGGTTTTAATCCCTACTAGACTGGTATTAATTCAGCACTGGGGATTTTGCCCTTAATGTCCCTGGACAGGGTGTGCTTGCTGTTTTACTGAAAGCCGAATAAGGATCGCATCATGTGACCTTTTCCTTACTTATACTTTCTCCATTGGTGCTTGTGTGTCTAACCGTGAGGAGTTGAAAGCTGAGATGTTTCTAGCTCTGGGCACCTTGATGTAGATATATGAATGTTTTGTGATGACTAGGCCAAAATAATGATTAAATATTATGTGCAGGATTTAGTTTTAATATGCAAATACAGTCCATTTGCAAATTCTAATACAATCAGTTATATTTATAACATAACTCTGTGTTCCTCTGATTGTTCTGCTTTGATTATATCGACATCACCATGTGGTGATGCCGAACACTGGATTCCTGCTGGATACCTGCACAGATATTTTCCACTGGACTGTGTTTATGTTCCCCTGGGTCAAAGCACTAGCTTGGAGTATGCTTGCTCTGCCAATGATAGGCCTTCAGAGCATATCCATTTACACACTACAACTTGGCAGCGGTGCCAAAAGAACAATTTGTGCTCTGGAGATCAGAGCCAGTAATGAAGGGGTTCCAGAGCACAGCGTCAGAAAACCCAGGGGCAGCCCTCCCTCCATGACCTCGTTTTTAGTTCTCCTTGGAAGGGTCATACACTCTGTCTTTGTGGATGGCTGGGAGAGTATCGTGGGTTATGTTTCTGTCAGAGTACTTTATGTCTGGTCCAAAGGTGTGTGCTGCATGCCATTCTTCACCTCTCTTCACCTTTCTCACTCTCTCTGCTACACTGCCATACTGTACCAGTTCTTGGCACTCTGACTTGGCATACTGAGAGACAGTCAGCATGGAGTGCTTCATCACTATTCTTATACTCGTGAAGTTCCAGTTTCACTGTACATTCGAAGCGGAATTGTTTTTGCAGAAATCACCTCAGAAGACATCTCGGCACCTTGCTTTTATTGTCCTGAAATGTCATGCACCCCTCCTGAGCAACCCGGTCCTGTTTCATTTCCTGGCAACGGGAGCTTATGTGTTTTCCGTCGCGTCACACTAATCGCAGGTGTGAAGTCTGTGGTGTCCCAAACATACCAACATGAATATTCAGCCCACATCAGCTTACTCAGGCCTCAGAGGGTGCTTTCATATCCACAGTCCATTTAAAATCAAACCCTTCAGTGTGGTTCATACAGCAGGTGAGAACATGCTGTGGATATCACGCTGGTTTTGTGCAGTCTGAGAACATCTGAGTGAGAATTTTTTTCAATTGAGGTTTGATTTCTGTGAAAGTGATTTGAAGTCAAGCAGGAAGCGAACAAACATACACTTTGTTTATTGTTGTAATGAACTGATGGAATACAAAAATATTTGAAACAATAAATCCAGAATTAAACATTTTTTAAAGGTGTGTTTTTTCTGTCCATTTATGATTTGTGGTTTCTAAGCTTACATTTATTGATGCTGTATATCGGTCCAGTACAGTAAATAAAATGAATTGAAGTGTATGTTTTCAGCCCTACATGACCCTCAGCTAACATGTTTTTATGTTTTTTTTGGTTTGTTTAATTCAATATTATTCAGTTTTAAACTAAACCAAAACATTGATTCAGACTGAAAAAACATATTTAAAAAAAAAACAAATTTAACATATTTTAGAAAAACAAACAAACAAAAAACATTTTTAGCTCTTTTTTTAAAATGATCTAAACATATATTATATTTATATTATGTACTATTTTTTATTATCATTTATTTTTAGATTCATTATATTTATAATTTTTAAGAAAATAAAAATCATTATTTAAAGAGTGTCTCAGTGCAAGTGAAGGTTAAAGATCGTTTATGATCATAAAAATCAGGCAAACGGTCCAGAAACAGAGCCAGAATCTGAATCTGGCACAGATACAGGCATTGGTCAGGGGAGTCATTTTTGAAGGTTGTGGTGTTTGCTGGGAAATTGAGTTTGTGGATGACGGTAATGCGGCAAAAGGGTCTTTGGTTTGTCTCAGAGCTTCCCAAAATTCTCCAAAGTTTTAGCTCTACCTTTCATGTTATGTGCTGGTGTTAAGTATAAAATGATAAATTACAACCATTTACTTGTTAAAGTAATACGTTAATGGTTGTATAATTGTCACAATCAGAATGTCATCCACAATGAATTAATACTAATTCAAAGTTATGTAAAAACCTATAACCATCTTTTAAAAGAATACATTTCTTATAGATTATATTGTAGACTGTTTATTCAGCTTGCTAACTTAAATGCCATAATCTTGTAATCTTGTAACCTTTCACTCTGCACATTCCTCTTCAATGCCATAGCCTTAGAACCATTTCTGTAATTCTGTAATTCTTAATGATGTCCACACATCTCTGCACTGTTATAGCCTTTATATTTATTCACTGTATATGCTTTCATATATACCACCTGCTGTAAATATGCTAGATATTTATCTGCACTTTTGCACGACTGCTAAATTTTGCACTTCTGGTAGATGCCAAACTGCATTTCGTCTATCTATCTATCTATCTATCTATCTATCTATCTATCTATCTAGCTAGCTAGCTAGCTAGCTAGCTAGCTAGCTAGCTAGCTAAAGCTGAGTCCAAACCATCTATCTATAAATACTCCATACGGCACGTGAGTGTGATTTGTTTTTCTTCCTCTTTTTCACCAACAGTATCACCATTTCAATTTTAACAGTATTAATGCTGCTACTGTATAGAGTTCATAAACTGGTATATACAGCACACAACGACCTCAACACTCGCCGCTTCCACTCAGTCATCTGTTAACGCCTGAGGACAGGTGCAACAGTCCTACCCCGTCAGCGAGGCCTCTATTTGATCTCATTCATCATGGCACTCTCGGCGTCACTTGTCTACACCTAGAACAGAATTAAATGTTCTGGTTCTGAAAATATAGCATTGCTTGTAGCAACTAAATAGCATCTGTGATTTAAAGTGTTGACAAAAAAAGTTTCAGGCAAATAATTTCTATTATTTCAAAAGCTAACATTTCAAATTTTTGCTCATGTTTTCTGGACTTTCCTTCTTATTGAAGCAAGATGATTTCAGATGAAAAGCTCTGACAAGTTTGTTTTTATTGTAAGGTGATAGTAAATGAGCACTGTGCTGTGCTCCTGGGGTTATAAGTACAGAGCTGGACACGGGTCCTGAAATGAGCCAAGAGTCAGGCTATTTTTGGTGGCCTTGGCTCAGCTTGCTGACCGTGCCACTGCTTGTCAAGTATGTTTCATGGCATGCTGTAAAGGGGTCCAAAAAAAATGTAAGTGGCTAAGAATGTGTGGAAGCTGAGAGTGTACCCTGGCACAAGCTCATATTCATTTTTGGCAATGTTAGCTTTTTTTTCTGTTTTGGCAAAGTTAAAATAAACAGAGTCAGATTGATGAATTTTGGCTATGAGGAATATCACGTCATGAACAATTCACCAATGTGCTGATTTGCATGCCCATGTCTGAAAGCACTGCCAATGCAGGTTGTGCTAGGTTTAAAGGTAAAGCTACAGAGAACAGATTCATATTTCATCCTCTAAGTTAAAATTGATCTGTAACTGTCTTAACTGTGAATGAGTAAGCTTCTTCAGAGGATTTGACTGAGTGAATGTATTTGCCAGGAAAGCAACACCAAATAAATCACGGCTGTCATTTTGCTCAGGTTACAGTCGAGGGGCCACGGTTACATGCAGAGACATAGTGTGCCACCTGCATCCTGTCAATGAGTGAGTGAGGGCGTTTCTGTTGGGTGATAATACGAAACGGACAACCAGGCTGCAAATAAATAAAATCCTCCTATGAATTTAGAAACGTTCGTGTAAACGCCTTGACAACAATGGTGCAAAGTCGAAACAACTTGCATGATTCAGTTTGTATGCCAAGTTTAAGGTTATGGTTAAGGTCAGGGGACAGAGTTAGCATTTTAGAACTCATACGATCGTATGAACATGAACAATACATTAGTATTTCTACGGATTCCTTACGCATCCACTGCTCCGGGTGTGTGTTCATGGTGTGTGTGTGTTTACTGCTGTGTGTGTGTGTGTGCACTTTGGATGGGTTAAACGCAGAGAACGAATTCTGAGTATGGGTCACCATACTTAGCCGTATGTCACGTCACTTGATCAAAGCATGATATAATCACTGCAATTCTATTAAATAATATAATTATTATAATGTATTCATATATAATAAAAGTACAAACATCTCTTTAGATCTTTCATGTTTATTTCTCTTTGTGGTGTTTTACAAAACTCTAGACATAAGACCCTCAGATGTCTTAAATTAACCATTTTTTTCCGATCTGTAAGCTGAGATTGAACACCGAAGTGGAAAAAAGTCTTTCCATTTACATGCATGTGCGTATATCTGGTGTGTATACACAGAAACCTTTTGACACCTGGCAGCCGGTGTCGACTGGAGCATCTGCTCGATTTCAGAATTTGAAAAAGTCTCAGATGTCACGCTACTCTTCCTGATCCACCACTCGCCTCTGAGGCCCCTGTTGACACAGGACCCCCACCTCCTGTGCAGTTACATTTAGGGAGGCAGGTTCATTCTTTTCTTAAAACTATCTTTAGTAGAGAGAGTTGCAGAAGTGCCAAATAGAGGTGTACAGAAAGAAGGGCACACTTGTTATTGTAGGACTTGCTACTTTGTAGTTCTTTAACGGATTTACTTAAAGCAGGGGAAAACCTTTTTTTCATCTTCTGAGGTATTTGTTATTTCTGGATTGATTATTTCTATTTTTTATTAATTTTTATTTTTGTATTAATTATTTATACCACCTTTCTGGACGTTGGCAAAATTGTTTTGCAATACAGCGGATTCCCTCTGGTCACCATTTGTTTTATCTGCCACCATGACTTCTGTGGAAATGAGTCCTGGATTTGATGTAATCCAGGTCAGGATCGAGACTCTAAGCAGCAAAATGGACACGCTCATTAGCATCCAGGAAAAAGTCCTCAGCCGCCTGGACAGCATGTCAGAGGAACTCGTTGGCATAGAACGAGACATGGAAACTCTGAAAGTAGACAAGGAAGAGACACCTCCAACAAGCCACACGAAGGGACCAGCCCGTGGCATTGGGGGCGAGATGAAAGAAATGTGCCTAGAAATGAACAACATCATGACAGCTGTAAATGAGCGTTCCGAGCAGCAGACCAAGAAGCTGGAAGGCATGGAGAGGCTTGTGATGAGCATCCAACAGGTGGTCAGCTTCATTGGGGAAACCGTCAAGACTTCCAAAATCACAGAACTCATGTTCAAGGGGCCAGCAGCACGCAAAAGCAAAGCAATGTTATCCTCAGGGGGCAAGACTCAGGATAGCAAACATGGTACTAAGAGACAGGCCTCATGTGAAACTGTACCCAGCAAGGTGAGTCAGATACTGTATGAAGCAAACTCTGCCACAGACTTGACACAGTGTTTTTTCAACTCCGAACCACTCACATTTTTACTCCAGACACAGTTCCCATTCCAGCACATGTAATTCTACAGCTCTGGCCTAGAACATAGTGTTTTTATTGCCTGGGACACGACAGTGTATCGAGCCAACCATGACGCTGACCCTGCCATACATCCTTAACATTTCTTGAGCAACATTTATACCCTACATTTTCCAGTCAAGCCATCTGATCCTTGAATGAGATTTTCTAACCTGATGAACCATATGCAGCAGCTATTCATATTTGTTAAAGATGTTCAGTATTGTCATAGTAAATATTCTACAATAATGGGTATTACTGGGTAACTTCTCCAAATGTAATAAAATATGTTACTACCCTACTGCCTGGATTAAGTTGTTGCATGTCTTATGAACAGCAGCATTCTTGTTCTAGCCACATACTGTAGAGGCACAACATTGGTTGCTGTTTATACATACTCACTGTAAATGCATTACAGACACCCTTATCCAGAGTGACTTACAACTGAGCAACTGAGGGTTAAGGGCCTTGCTCAGGGGCCCAGCAGCGGCAGCTTGGTGGACCTAGGGTTCGAATCCATGACTTTCCGATCAGCAGCCCAACACCTTAACCACTGAGCTACCACATCCCCCCTTGCATGCCATGTAGGATTTGATAGGGAATCTGAAATATCTCCCCACTATCACTATGGTTATCTTGCTTTAATTAACATTATGCATTGTATATGTTTTGCATATTATGAGACCTAGTAGGATTAAGAGCACTGCTAGATAACAAGCACCTAAATTGATTCCCAACACCCTGCTAGGAGGAGAATGGTGGGAATGATTCAAGTAATTAGGAATGCAGGTTGACTTCAGTGCTTGTGTCAGTGTCTTACTCTCTAGATAGCAAACCAGTGTTTGGTCATGGAATGATAGCCATGGAGGCATTTGAGTTTGGCTGCCAGAAGTCAAAAGTCAGCTCAGACCTGGTGAGATCAGATCCAACCACTGTGTCATGTTGCCAAACTGAAATGGTGCGGGTGGTTGAATTTGGACCACGATCACGTTCCAGTGCAGAATTTTACCCTAAACTATTGAGTAAGAGAACTGATCTAGGATCATAGACCGTTGGTGGGTTTTCCATGACACAAGCCATGACCATCCCTACATTTTTTTTGTATTCGTTTTCTCGATGTCTTTTCATCCACTGAACAAGCGTCACCCGATGTTGTCGAGCCATTAGCATTGGTAGATGGATGGAGAAACTTGTCCATTCTTGCTTGCTGAATTCTCTATCAAAATAGAGAACTAGTCTAAAATCCCAGTATCATTTTAAACTCACATCAATCTAAATACATAAACTGACCCCAGTGAGAAATCAAATGATCCCAGGTGTGGTTATGAGCACTACCCCTTATGATCTAGGGTTCCTGTATCACACAGTGACCTTAGTTGCAGTAACATATACTGGATTGTAGCAAAATGTGGTACGGATGTGGTAGCCTAATGGTTAAGGTGTTGGGCTACCAATCGGAAGGTTGTAAGTTCGATTCCTACATCTACCAGTTGTATGAAAATGAGATAAAGTGTAAGCTGCTCTGGATAAGGGTGTCTATTAAATGCTGTAAATGTAAAATGGTTTTCATACTGATGCAAAACCTATATTATTTTACAGAATAATAACCTATTAATACATTTAACATACACTTGCAAAGAAAAGGTCAATCATACCAGCTTACTTAATAACATTTGGAAGCATTCCCACTCTCTTTTAAGCACAGTGTGCCACGAGGGCCTTCTGGGAGCTTTTGCATCCGTATGGACATATATAGAGTCTTAAGTGCTTTTTTTTTTTTTTTGGATGGATTGCAGTCGTACCTTTCTGAAAGAATTGGACTAGATTGTACACACAGCTCAGAAGAAAAAATCTGAGTTGTTCCACAGACCATGATTTAAGTATAACCTTTCTAACTCATACATTGCATTTAGCAGTTCCAATGAACCAAAATCTATCCTAAATGTCTCATCCTCTATGTTGTATATTGTTTTATTCACTCTTCCTAAGATCAACCCAATGTAATCCATCCTTTCATTTCATCCACCATGCCATTTTACATTTCTACCATTTACTAGCCTCTGTATTTATTCATCTGTATCTTTGTCCTATGTAAACCCATTAACATTACCTCATGTTAACATTCATCATTCCCTGTGCTGTTCCATTCCATCTGTGTCGTGTCTGTAACAGAAAACTACCTCTAATAAACGTAATAAAAGGACAGAAGCTTTAACCGTGGCATTTGAGCCCAGCAGCCTGGAAGCTACTCATAAGCTAAAGCTTCATGGACCAAAGAATTTCCTTTCCTCAAAGAAGTCCTTCAAATTTCTTCACTCATCCATATCATTGCCTTCAAAAGTGTGTATTATTATTATTTAAAGTTTTTCTTTATTGAGTTTTGCTGGTAGTGACAGGAAGCATGAGTTATAAACTACCATTCTATGCCGGATGAATAAGCATAGAATGAGGAAGAGTGTGATACACTTTAAGGCATTAATTCTTTTATTTAGTTTATTTCTTTACCTACCTGTTAATTCTTGGTTTTCTTGTTTTTTGCTCCAACGATGAAGCTGAAGGATCACAAGTTTAAAGACGGGAAGGAGAAAAGTCACGTGACCCTTAAGGGGCTTAAGGTGCAGAAGACAAATAAGCCCCCAGACACTACAGGTATGAAAGCTGAGTGGATAACTACTATGATTGAGATGCCATTTAGTCATTGTTTCTCCTGACATGGAAAACATGCATCCACAGCAAGCACAACAATATTTCACTGCTTTCCTTTCATTTTTTTTTACTCTAAAATGATCAATAGGGTTGAAACTAAGCATAGAATTAGCAAAAACACAACGGGGTTAAATAGCACCCATTTTAATTGATTGATTTATTAATATACTTTAAAATTAGTTAGTATTTATATACTTTTTCAACTTCCTGTTGCTTGTAGAATATTCTAGATATTCCTTAGGGGTGAATGTGCTCTATGAGAGTACGCAGTTAAATGGCAGTATCTTTTCTGTTCCACACAGACTCGGCCTCTGTGAAGAAGCAGGCCCTGCTCCTGGAGGAAGTTCAGAAGCTGAACAAAGAGAATGCTGAGCGCTCCATTTCATCCACAGGGTCAGAGGCTGAGGAACCTCCCAGCCAAAACCTTCTGGATTTCATCCTGGATAAAGCTGAAGATCCTGCAGTCGAACAAGAGGAGCTTTTACCAGACGTCCAGGAAAGAGTCGTCTCTCCGGAGTTAAAAGAAGAGGAGGAGAAAGTGGAGGAACCGAAAACCGAAGATATACAGGTTAAAGTGGATGAGACGATTAAAAAATCCGAAGAGGAGGAGGTCAAAGAGGTAATTGAAGAGGAGATCAAAGAGGAAGAAGTTTCCCCGGTCGTTGTTATGGAGGTGGAGAATGCTGTGGCACCACAGAGGTACCCAATTTCACCATATTATTAGGAATATTATCAAAATTTAACAAAACTTAGATTTTAATTTATGCTAAGATGAGATTTAGCTGAAAAGTGATATTGGAGAGCATTCCTATCAAATCTACAAGACTAATATATGAGTCTAACTTGACTGATTCAGTTTTCTAGATACAGCTTAATGCTTTTTTCCAAATAACAATAGTCACAAACATTTCTCATTTAGACCAGTTAATTTTTTTTTACAATTTCTTGAAGTTTTACCAAAAATGTTAAGTTTTACCAAAAATATTCCTGACATATGAGGTCTGTTCCTTATGCTGTACACCTCAACAATTCACTTCAGTTTTGTGAATCTTTCAGCTGTGAACCTGAACCTCTGCATGAAGTCACCACGATCAGCGAGCCGTGTGAGTCGGTAAAGAGCCTTGAACTGCAGACCTGCGAAAAAGACAGCGAGGAAATGAAAGAAAATGAAAATCAAATGCATGATCCTCAAGATCTGTGCGGCGTTTTCAAAGCAGACGGAGTCGAAATCCATTTAGATTTCAGCAAAATGAAGAAAACGGAAGAGAAACAATTTGACGACGGCGAGTGCGAGCAGTTCTTCATTGGTGAGGCTTGGGAAGAGCTTCTATTTAATATATCTGTTATATTTGAGGGACACAAATAATTAAAATCACATTAGGAAGAAAAACCTTCATTATGGTTACTATTTACACGCTGCATGATTTCTAAAGATGTATTCAAATTCAGTTAAATCATAGCAGATTTGTATAATTACATATAAAAACATCTAGAATTCTCGACAGTTTTTAAATAAACTCCAGGAAACAACAGCGAAGCATCAGATTTACTTTACATCCATTAAAGATTAATGCATATTAACTTGATGCCCCCCCCCCCCCGTCTTTGCTTCAGATTGCACCCCTCCACCACCAGCTCCATTCAACCACCGTGTGGTTTCAGCCAAACCCAACCAGATCAGCAACTTCTACACCATCAACCACCAGGAGATCCTCGGAGGGTACGCTTTTCCATTTTCATTCTCTTTCCTCCATATTTGGCACTGAGAAGCTACAATAGCTAAGAGCAGAGAACAGAATGTAAGAAATGGTGTGAAGAGTGCGGAAAGTGGGCAGCAGAGTCCATTTAATCCTCACAGGGAGGGTTTTGCGCAACCTTCCACTGCTGAGCTCTGCTCTCTTCTCGCTCGATTCATAGCTCTAGAGTCAGGGGCAGTTATTTTTACCCAGGGCTTTCTGGGTATGTGAAACTGGACTCTTTCACCAGCTGGAAGCTAATCAGTAAGCGTTAATCTAGTACTTCAAAGAGATTTTGCTTTCAGCAGAGTAGCTTGGAAAAACACCATCAGTACGCGATAATGAGTGTTCACTGCAGGGGCGCCCCCAAGGGGTATAAACTGTGGCCACCCCTGTGGCCACCCCTAGTATGAATTTGAATATATAATGAAAATTCACAATAGTTCATGAAATAAATAAATAAAATGAAGCACACACTGCAGCCACCAAAAAAGATTGTAGATTGATTGGCACCACCAGAGTAGCTGTTTCACTACCCCCTCCCCCTCTCCATCTCATCGTTACTACCCCAAGATTTGCTGTGGTCTCTTTCATGAAGGAAATGTAATTTCTTGTTAATTTGTGGTCATTTTTCTTTTCTTTTTTGGTCTTACAGCGGCCGTTTTGGTCAGGTGCACAAATGTATTGAAAATTCCTCTGGACTCACTCTGGCCGCTAAGATCATAAAAGCACGGAGTTTAAAGGAAAAGGTATAGAAACACCTCCAAACACAACAAAACTTAAATAACAGAAATAACCCGTGGGTTATGTTTAATGAGCTTTAATTATAGCTAACTCAAACATTTGAGGACTCTTTATTAAAATGGACTAGAAGTGCCCATATGCTGTTAGCTATAGTTTTGGTTTTGACAGAAACGCAATGTGTTTCTGCTTATTTTGGTAGGATGTGGTGAAAAACGAGATTCAGGTCATGAACCAACTGGACCATGCCAATCTCATCCAGCTCTATGCTGCCTATGAATCCAGGAACGACATCATCCTCGTCCTCGAATAGTAGGCAACACTCAGAGATTTATATCTTTTCTACAGTAAGGCTAGTGAGGACAGGGTAAAAAAGAAGAAAACGCACAACAATGTAGTTATGTCCTGCTTCTATGAAAGACCTTTCTGGACTGGGATTAATATTTAGACATTAATAGAGTTGCTCTTTAAGGTGCTATATTAAACGTTTCTATTGCTATAATATCTATAATATTAACATATATAATTATATTTAAAGATTTGGATTATTAGCCTGTATCAGTTCTGATTCATTGTTTTAGGATTTTCAGATTAATTGAAGCAAATTAATTTATTCAGGATTCTGTTTTACATTTTTCTGACCCAGAAATTAGCCTCCCCCCACCCACTCAGAACAAAACTGCTCAGTTCAAACACTTTAATTACATGACAAAAAAGAAAGACCTGGCAATTTTTCTTTTGTAATTGCAGTTCACCTCTCCGACAGTAGAGGGTGACAGAAATGACAAATCTCACCTTTAATACAACTATTTCACTTTCAACAATGTACTGCAGTGCAGCATTAAGTACTAGTGAAAATCTGTGCACTGTTTGTGTTGTTGTTTATGTGTGTATTTTATTAATGCTTTAATTTAATTAGATTTAATTACCAGAAGCATATTGCATATGTATCAGATATGTAAAATAATATAATAATAATAATAATAATAATAATAATAATAATAATAATAATAAGAAGAAGAAGAAGAAGAAGAATAAGAAGAAGAAGAAGAAGAAGAAGAAGACGAAGAAGAATGATCTTTTTTAAAACAATTAGTTTTTAAAATTTTGAACACTGTAGACATTAATTATTCTGAATTAATTAAAAAATTAAAAACGTAAAAATATTAATATTAACTAAAATGTAGATCGATATACTAAGAATAAAGTATAAGAATGAGTTAGTTCTGTTTTGTATCCATTTAAATATAAATCCAACACAATCCTCCATGTTTCTTGTTGACAGTGTGAACGGTGGTGAGCTCTTCGACAGGATTATAGATGAGAACTACACACTGACAGAGCTGGACACAGTCATGTTTGTCAGACAGATCTGTGAGGGTCTGCGCTATATGCACAAAATGTACATCATCCACCTGGACCTGAAGGTAACAACACATTTCACTAAGAATTAACTTCATAATAATAATAATAATAATAATAATAATAATAATAATAATAATAATAATAATAATAATAATAATAATAATGTTTGTCACATTATAAGGTGCTCATGATTTAAAATAACATTTAGCATTTATACTGAAAGCTGCTAAGTTAAAATATGTAGCTACACTGAAGCTGAAGTGAACTGATAAATTATTGCATAAAATAAGGCACTCTTAGTAAGAAGCTAAGAAGAAGCTAATTTTACATGACTACAAAACAATGATTAGAAAAAAATGCCATGACTTTATTTGCTTGTTTCTGGAAGTGTTTATCTTGCTAGCTAAACTAAAGGGCATGTAGCAATCGAAGTAGTTCATGTAATGTGAATAATAATAATGCGATAACTGCCATAATTCAAGCTGTGTTGTGACGACATCTGTGTCTTTTTCTCTAGCCTGAGAATATCCTGTGTGTTAGCAGAGTGACAAACAAAATCAAGATCATTGACTTTGGACTTGCAAGAAAGTATGTTAATGATAGTGTTCCTTTATTATATACTATATGAGTTGAATGATTTAGCATTTCCAGACTAGTCATTACTCCTTCTGCTTCCATTTCTCAATAGATACGTACCTCGGGAGAAGTTACGGGTGAATTTTGGCACACCAGAGTTTCTTGCCCCAGAGGTGATCAACTATGACTTTGTGTCCTTCAACACAGACATGTGGAGCCTCGGAGTCATCGTCTACATGCTGTAAGAGTCCTCAGGTTCACCAAGGAGTTCACTATAGAGTTTAATGCTATACTGAAAACAACTAGCATCATTTTGATAGAAAGATTGGAATTTATTTGTTGTTGTTTGCTTGACTAGCACAGTGCTCACTTTTTTTTTCTTGATCAGCCTGAGTGGTTTATCTCCGTTTCTTGGTGATGATGATAACGAGACACTGAACAACATCCTGGCCTGCCACTGGAACTTTGAGGAAAGCGAGTTCTTAGGCATTTCAGATGAGGCCAAGGAATTCATTTCCAAACTGCTTGTCTACAATAAAAGGTCTGTCCATCCACCCACTTATGCACCCAATGATCTTTTCATCCATCCATCCATCCATCCATCCATCCAGCCATCCATCCATCCATCCATCCATCCATCCATCCATCCATCCATCCATCCATCCATCCAACCATCCATCCATGCACCAAATAAACTTTCCATCCATCCAACCAACCGACCATCCATGCATGCAATGATCTTTTTATCATCCTTCTATCTATCCATCTATCTATCTATCTATCTATCTATCTATCTATCTATCTATCTATCTATCTATCTATCTATCTATCTATCTATCTATCTATCTATCCATCCATCCATCCATCCATCCATCCATCCATTCATACATACATACACACACACACACACACATACATACATACATACATACATACATACATACATACATACACACACATACATACATACATACATACATACATACATACATACATACATACATACATACATACATACATACAAACATACATCCTTCAAGCCCTCTAATTATTTATTCTTTCATTCATCAATTAATCTACTCCACAATTCATCCACATCTATCTCACAGTGCTAATTTATGGATGCTGTGTATTTGCAGTTGGAGAATAGGTGCAAGTGAAGCTCTGAAGCATCCTTGGCTGTCAGACCCCTTGCTCCATCAACACCTGTACAAAAAGGTAAGGTATGATCTTTCCTTTCGCACACATGATGGTGAAGAACTGCCCACTGAAACACTGGATACGCTGTGAACTAGTTGAACTTGTTTTTAATCACTTTCTCACTGGCATTACAGAAGAACATGTGTCATTCACGTCGAAACTCATGTGTTCCTCCACCTGAGAGCTAATGTAAGTGACCTACTGTTTTAATTAGTTAGCTACAGTAGCTAACCTAGCTTATATCATCAAGTTAATGCATATCATGAGATTGATCAGCTTTATTCTGCTTTATTGTAGATCTGGCTTTGTTTCTGCTAGCTGAGGCCATCCGGACCAAGCCTGCTGTGCTTTTTATTACTGGACATTACTTGTTAAACTACCTACCTTATGCTGTTTGGGTCAATTGTTGCAGAAATTTGTGCCATTTTTGGTAACTACAGTCACATATTATTATTGTTAACATCATTATCATTGGAGTTAATTAATCACATAGCTCAATAGTGAACTGATTCGTAACCTAAAAAACTCCATAAATAATTATTTTGGATCTTTTAATAGGAAATACAATGATTAGAATAATAATAATAATCATAATTATCGGCTTCTGCATTTGTATAAACATGTAAAGCACCACTGTACACTGAATAAGTAAAAAATAAAACATTTTGGTGTGGGCTTTTATAGGAACATAGTAAATGACAACTATTTATTACATAAAGATATGGTAGGAAATTAAAAAATTAACAAAACCTTCCTAAACGTAAAGGTACAGCTTAACCACAGACTGCTGTGAAGCACTGACACCTGAGACTGAAAAGTGTCCTTAAAGTTAACGTATGTAATCATGCCAGCGATTTCCTTTTTGTTTTTTTTTCTTGATAAATAACAAGATTTTTTTTTTGTAATTTGTTTATTCTTGTACAATTCCCAGTGAATGAATGAGTTGTTGCTATAGAAACAGTAACAGATTAGAATTCAGCCTAGCTGTATAGTGGAATAAATGTTATTTAAAACACTATCATGAAAATGAGAAATAAATGACAGAATTGTGACTGGAAGTACCAGAGGAGTGTTTCACTGTGTGTTATGGTGTAGTATTATGTGCTTAAGCATGGAATAGCAAATTCAGACAACAGTGAAAAATCTATTTTTATATCTAGTTTCTATACAGTATAATGAGCGAAGCGTGAGAGCTAACATTCAGCATTAGGTAATATTATTTAAAGGATGCATGATAACTTGCAGTGTTGCTGTACATATTTTTTTATCTGTATGACCTTTTCTCTGTGCTACACTGTATAAAGAAGTTACTTGATTTACTGTACTGTAACAGCCCATTAATCCCATAACACTGAGACACGGTCTAATCTCTTCTACTTTATATGATGATGCATTAAATCTGATGAGGAGTGTTTGTAACTACATTCATCTGACATTCTATTCTATCTTTTCAACTCCAGCAGTAATTAATATCATCTTTTCTTTCTTTTAATGAATAAGAATTTGGATTATTTGGCCAAGGTTAGAAAAACACCTGAGTTACTGAATTGATCCCTGAATAAATTGTCTGTGAGGTCGAGGTGTCGACATGTACACATCTTCTGTTAAGCTGCATTCTGCATTCTTCTTCTTCTTCTACTTCTTCTTCTTCTTCTTCTTCTTCTTCTTCTTCTTCTTCTTCTTCTTCTTCTTCTTCTTCTTCTTCTTCTTCTTCTTCTTCTTTTTTAAACACCACAAAACATGTAATTTGTCCATATTGTGTATGTGTGTGAATGATGATCAAGAAACATTTTTACAGGTACATTAAAGTAATTTAAGTCTTAACATGCTCTGACTTCTGAGTTTTAATCTTAAAATTACTTTCAAAAAACATCCTGTAGCTTTTAGTGCACTATTAATAGCCACATCTTTTTAATTATTTTTTATTTTTTATTTATTTTTTATTTTAGTTTTTAGAATAGTCACTTTTTTTTATTATTTGTAACTAAACAAATAAACTTTTTTATTATTTGTAACTAAACAAATAACCTTTTTTATTATTTGTAACTAAACAATAATTATAATAATCTTAGGTCTAATAAAAGTATGTGATAACAAGGTGAAAGAAGACATCAAACAAACAAACAAACAAACAAACAAATAAATAAATAAAAACGGGGAGGTACAAAGTTTAATACATTAAAATTTTTGCTCATACTCTCAGGAAAGCCTCTGCCTTTTTTTTATTTATTTATTTATTTATTTATTTATTTATTTATTTATTTATTTATTTATTCTCCAATTACCAGAATACATTGCGAAAACAAACATTTTAACACCTACTGAAAACTACTGAATGTCATTTATATGAAGATTATTATTCATAAAGATTTACTTACAATCACATTAGATCAGATTTCAGTCATTTAATGTTTTAAAGTGAACGTGTTTATTTCCCAAAGTATTAGTTAGATACAGTATATAAATGGTTTCGTTATATTAAGTTATATAAAACAAAATCATGGGCAGTGGAGCATTGATCACTTTCACAGCAACCAGGAAAGATAAAGTCTAATGTTTGTATTATAAAGAATCCAGGAATTCGTTTTGTGGACAGTAATCTTCTTTTCATTTCTCAGGTGCACTGCTTAACTATGACCGACAGAGGGCAGTAAAGGAAGCAATAAAAATGAGCCGGATTTTTCTTCTCATTTGATTTGAATGAGTCTCGTCCTCTTCTACTGTACAGTGTAAAGACTTTACAAAAATAGATGCTCAAGGAGTACAGACAATCAAACAAACACAATTAAACAAAACATGCTTTTTTTTGCCAAATCTTTATTGCTTTTATATCTAACATTTATTTATTATTGACTTTTGTTTGTTTCTTTCATAGTGCCAAAAATTATATCATAGCAAGTGTAACTATCTCCATTGTGTACAAATGAACCTGTTTTACATGTTTGCCCGTAGAAGAGAACTATATCACACTTGAAACGAGTACAAATGTCTGGAAATAAGTTTACTAGTCATATATTTAGTCCCATTAATATTTAACAATTTTGTGATCGTGGAAATAAACAATAAATCCAGCAAACTCCGTGATATAGGTTTGGATCGAGACGTGTCCTGCGACATCGTCACAACGTTGATTCAGCTAAAGCTTTCTTGCATTCACGTTTGTGAACATTGGGGAGAGCTCTCACAGAAAGTCATTATAGATTTGTTTCACTACTTGGAGTTTATATGAAGAATTCTGGGCTTACGATTTTACCAGTTTAAGTAAAAATCCCTGCAAAATCCTGGAGGAAGTGTAAATCTGTATATTTAGTAGGATCTGTTTCATCCTAAAAGCTGAGAGTCCACATTATCTGTTCGTAACTAACATGTGGTGTACATTCCGGGAACAAGCCTGGAACACACACATATATGTGCTTGTACCTCACACACACACACACACACACACACACACACACACACACACACACACACACACACACACACACACACACACACACACACACACACACACACACACACACACACACACACACAGAGACAGCATACATTTGGACAGTGAATGCTGATTGCTGACATTTTAAATGTTCCAGGCTGCAGTTAAAGGCTCGAATAATCAAAGGTCTGTTCCAGGAGAACGTGGCGCGCTTTGGGACTCAATTAAGCCCATTTTTGGAGTCTGACGCTTGGCCTCACCTCGTATACTTTCAGATAGAAAAATGCACATTTGTCGGTGGTGGATGAACTCACATACACACTTATGCACACACGCACACACACATGCATGCACACATGCACGCACACACACAGACCTCACAACCTCCCTTCCCTTCTGCCCAGTACTTGAAAGCACAGAAGGTTCCAGAAGCTTAATTAAATGCAACTGAGGCGGCCGGAGTGTTCGATACAGTTTGTTCACCTGAAAAAATAAACGAAGAAACTGGAGTGAGAGGAGGAGGAGGAGGAGGAGGAGGAGGAGGACTGCGGTGGAGAGAGCTGGGAAAAATGCAAGGTCAGAGGATTATACACCAAGGTCAGGAGAAGGGGCAGTATCAGGGGAAGAGGAGAAGTGTGTGTGTGTGTGTGTGTGTGTGTGTGTGTGTGTGTGTGTGTGTGTGTGTGTGTGTGTGTGTGGTTTCGTTCCATTTGTCTATATTTGAAAGTCAAGTTTTTATTAATTTACTAAAACGTCCACAGGGTTCCCTAGTTTCCAGGGTTCACTCCTGACACCCTCACAGTAACCAAGCATCCGTCCGGTAACTAAGCAACAAAACGCACATCGGTGTGCTGTTATGGGAAAAGAATCAACAGCAAAAGAGTGTAATGTGGCCTGAAGTAGTGGAATTACTGCTATTACCACCCTAAAGTTGATTCTATTCCAACTACAGCAAGACATTTTGAGTTATTGCTTTCATTACAGAACAACATGTCATACTCATTTATAGTTCTGTTTAATATTGTGAGACGTCTAGGAAACAAGTTTGCTCCTTTTACCACTTATGCTACAGCCTCTTTTTAACAATAAAACACACACACACACACACACACACACACACACACACACACACACACACACACACACACACACACACACACACTAATCTAATTGAAAAGACAAGCACTATACATATATAATATTTAGCTGGCAGGAGGAAGACCATAAATCACAGCATAAACATTACTATAGAGTATGTTACTGAATACTGTACCTTATATACAGGTAACATGTTTATATGTGAAATAAAAGAACAGTGTGTTCCAGAGTGTAGTATATATAATGTATAGTGATGTGCACGAAGGTAACGAGTTCAGCGCTGCTGAACCCAACCAGCAAATCCAGTCCCTATAATAGTCTAGATTACTCAGAACAAGCAGCCATTTAGCCTAACAGGTGAAACTGATTTCTAACCTCTCCCACTTTTTCATTTCTCAGGGTTTTTTTTTTTTGCGAGCCCCTGGGGCCTCGGAGCTGAGTGGAGTTTTGTGTAGCAGCCTCGATGCTTGGCCCAGTTTACAGCAGTGAGAAATTTAATTTGGTTCTGCACTCTCCCTCTCTGCATCTTTCACCTCTCCACCCTCGTTCTTTCGCTCTATCTCCGGGGGTGATCTCTGAAAGCACAATCAGATCCAGATGGGCTTATCAGGACTGAAAGATAACAAATACTGCAGGAGTTCCTGTCGATGTGGGACCACCTGCGCAAGGGGCCGGGGATGAGAAGCCACACTGCTGTGAACGTGAGCGCACATACGGCCTTTATGGACTAAAGGGCGAGATATAGATGTGTACATTGTGTGTGTGTGTGTTAGAGAGGGAGGTACAGTCATCAGGGAATATGAAATATGTAGTTCAGGGAGCGATTTCACTTTTTCTTCCTGTCTCATTCATTCCTTCCCCTTGGACCTCTCTCTCTCTCTCTCTCTCTCTCTCTCTCTCTCTCTCTCTCTCTCGCTCTCTCTCTCTCTCTCTCTCGCTCTGTGGGTGGTATTAGGGTTAAACTGTCTGACAGAGGTCTTAGGTCACTATTAAAAAGCTGCTTTTTCTCACACTTATCTCTCTATTTCTCTTTTCTATCTTATTGGCTTGTTGGTCTGTGTGGTTATAGATCTTGCGAATCTTTCCCTTTTTGCAATTCGACCTTCATCTGGGGAAAATATTTCCTGAAAATGCAACCCAATACAATATGTTCATACAGGAAAAGTCATTTCCAATCTTCAGTTAATAGATACGACCAGTTTTATAGCTAACCACAGGAATGTCGCTCGACGACGTTAGCATAATCCCACGGCGTAGCCGAAGACTCCATGACACCGAACAATACAATAGATAAAACTCTTGTTTGTGTAAAACTCGATATCAAGCTTAAAGAGTTAAATATATTCTAAATCAGTTTATTCTTCATAAAGTGCCGTCTAAAGCTATCTCCTGTGGTTTCCTGGTGGTACCTTCCCCAGTAATCCCATGGCTCTTGATGATGTCCATGTGGGAACCTTGTTTACCTTGTAGAAAAAATGGTAAATTTCTATGTAAACAACAACAACCACAACAACAACAACAACAGAAAACAAATCGTGATAGAAACGTGTTACAGTTGTACCACTGACAAAACTCTGGCACTGGAGAATCTTTTCATAACTGTTAAATAAACAGCTCCTAACATAATATCCATAAAGGGAAGAGAAACAAAATGAATTTTTATTGTTTGAGGTTACAACAGAAACGAAATTGTATCAGAAGTAACACCCCTCCCTCTCCTGCCACATTATAGTTCACATAAACCTGTACAAAATGAAAACTATTTCTTTTAATGTCCCTGCTATAAGCTATAGAGTCTACAGTAACTGAGGCAATATCAGGTGTTAATCATGCAAATGATGATGATTCAATCTGTCATTATTCCCCTGAAAATGTATTTACCTGAGTTTTTAATATGACATATTTGCTTAAAACATCTCCTGAATAAACTATTGTGGGTTTTTTTTATCATGACTGCTGAAATGTAACAGATTTTGGCAGTCAGTACTAAGCTTCTGATTCCTACTGTATAGCAATATTTTTATTTCAGTGCATTTTTATTGTGCAAGCTCGTGGCACCAAGCGAAAGAGTGAAAGAGTGAAAGAGACTGAAAATGCAGACGAGGCTCCAGTGATGTAGAAGTGTATCAGGATAGAAATGTTACAAAGGAAAAGAGAAAACTTCCACCAGCATCACCATCACTAGCACCAGCACCACTGCTACTGCCAGCACCAGCACCAAAACCAGGACTAACACCACCACCACCACAAACACCAGCACCACCACCACCACCACCACCACAAACACAAGCAACACCAGCACAAACACCAGCAACACCAGCACCACCACAAACACCAGCACCACCACCACAAACACCAGCAACACCAGTACCACCACCGCAAACACCACTACCACCACAAACACCAGCAACACCAGTACCACCACCGCAAACACCACCCCCACCACAAACACCAGCAACACCACCACCACCACAAACACCAGCAACACCACCACCACAAACACCAGCAACACCACCACCACAAACACCACAACCACCACCACAAACACCAGCAACACCACCACCACCACAAACACCAGCAACACCACCACCACCACAAACACCAGCAACACCAGTACCACCATCGCAAACACCACCACCACCACAAACACCAGCAACACCACCACCACAAACACCAGCAACACCACCACCACAAACACCACAACCACCACCACAAACACCACAACCACCACCACAAACACCAGCAACACCACCACCACAAACACCAGCAACACCACCACCACCACAAACACCAGCAACACCACCACCACCACAAACACCAGCACCACAAACACCACCACAAACACCAGCAACACCACCACCACCACCACCACAAACACCAGCAACACCACCACCACCACCACCACCACAAACACAAACACCAGCAACACCACCACAAACACCACCACAAACACCAGCAACACCACCACCACAAACACAAACACCAGCAACACCACCACCACAATCACCAGCAACACCACCACCACACACAAACATCACCACCACAAACACCAGCACCAGCACCACCACCACCACAAACACCAGCAACACCACCACCACCACCACAAACACCAGCAACACCACCACCACCACCACAAACACCAGCAACACCACCACCACCACCACAAACACCAGCAATACCAACACCACCACAAACATCAGCAACACCAACACCACCACAAACACCACCAGCAACACCACAAACACCAGCAACACCACCACCAACACCACCACCACAAACACCACCACCACCACCACAAACACCACAAACACCAGCACCACAAACACCAGCAACACCACCAGCACCACCACAAACACCAGCAACACCACCACCACCACCACAAACACCACCACCACAAACACCACCACCACCACCACAAACACCACAAACACCAGCAACACCACCACCACAAACACCAGCAACACCACCACCACCACAAACACCAGCAACACCATTACCAGCACCACCGCCACCACAAACACCAGCAACACCACCACCACCACAAACACCAGCAACACCAACACCACCACAAACACCAGCAACACCACCACTGCACCACCAACGACACAACCAGCACCACCAAACCCACCACTATCACCGCCACCACCAACACCACAGCATCAGAAACACCACCAGCAGCACCAGCACCACCACCAGCAGCACCTGCACCACCAGCACCAGAACCACCAACAGCACCACCACCACCACCACCACCAGCACTCAGCCACCAAAATAGATCTAAATTTACAAGGGGTTCAGTGTGTTTCACAATTCATCTTTTCTTCGTGAGTAATTAATTTGGCTGTAACTTGAGTCTCAGGTCCTGCTGAGCAGACGCTCGCCACATACAGTCTCGAAAAACTCTATTTCACCCATTGAACACATTCCTCTCTCTTTAAACGGCCGTCGCTGCTTCAGTCCATCCATCAGATGTGACATATGAAAGCCGACAGTGCTCGCCGGCTGCATGTGTGTGCTCCGGGTCGGGTGGAGTCTTGCTGGGCCGTTGTTTTCTCAAACACTGATCAAACGGGAGTTAAATCGGCAGAGGCCTGGCTAACAGACACCCAGCCGAGGCTGAAGGTGTTTACATGACTCAAAGCGCAGCATGTGCTGTGCTGTTAATGTTACAGTGTCAATACACCGATGTGTCTAGATTCTGTACATGTTGTAAAGTGCAAAACAATACATTACCCTGTTCTGTTCAACACAGTATGACACGTACTGCATCGATCCTGTCTTAAAAATAAAATTCAACCAGGCAAACTTGTCACGTACAATTCTACACAACATGCCATAAATTGGAAAAAAAAAATCCAACAGATTAGTACCTGCTCAGTCAGTCAGGATTTTGTAATCAAAGGTTTTGACGCATTTAACGACATTCTGAGGAACTTGCAATTTTTTTTAAATGACCAAATACATTTTTGTCTTGCAAACATGATTATAGCTTTCATATAAATTAATGTGTCTTCTGTAAAAATAAATAAATAAATAAATAAATAAATAAATAAATAAATAAATAAATAAATAAATAAATTGCAACAATCCCGCAAAAATTCTAAAATCCTGGAGGGACTGCGATCATTTCAAGACAAACATTCATAATAAATATTTAACAAGCTTGGTTGATGAGATAAGAAGTAAGGATGCAGGACGCAAGATTTTTTTATTAACGAGAGCCACAAACCAATCACAATGTCCTGTTATTCAGATGAATTAGGGTAGATAATCAGCTCTGTCACTCTCTGTAGTCACCTGGCAGCCTACTGAGAAGATACACATGAACATCACACATCACACATTACCTGATCATTCTATGCAACTCCTATTCTAAGAGTTAACTTTTAGACATTAGACATTATTTTCTAACATTTATTCATCTCCATTCTTTGCTTTAAAGAGGTTTTGGTTGATCTGGACACTTTTCTGGGAGCATTTGGCATGTAAGTAGGAATCCAACCTAAACGGGATACCAATCAACCGATTTTGTATTAGGATAGATAGAAACTGGAAAACAAGAAGGAACCTAACATCGACCCTGAGTAACTCCACACAGAATGCAAGCCAAGATTGTGAAAAATCTTATTGTTATTTATATAAAACATGAAGATCATTTGTTGATTGTGTAATCACTGGAAGAATGCCATTTTTAATAATCTGCTCTCTACATCCACCCTTCAATATAACATATGATGTAAACCAATTAGGGCTGTAACACAGCACCCCCTCCTGGTAATCTTGGAAATCTACACACTCTTGCCAACTATCTTTCATAAAGCTTTCCTCAAATGTTGTTTAAGTTGAAATCAATAAAAACAATAAATCAGTACACTGATTGGTATAAACTATGAAAAAAAGGGCATTAGTAGCCAAAATGATGAAATATTTGACATTAACATTTAATGCGATGCAAATTGTGCACACAATGCTAATGTTTGCAATAGGTGTGTGTGTGTGTGTGTGTGTGTGTGTGTGTGTGTGTGTGTGTGTGTGTGTGTGTGTGTGTGTGTGTGTGTGTGTGTGTGTGTGTGTGCTGTTTTGGTGTGTCCTTATTATACAATTTTGTAAGGCAAATTCTTTGTTATTGAGCTCTTGCTTGGCTGATAAAACCTGTCTGGGTTCTTCGAGCTCTCCCAGGTGCTTTATTGGATTTGAGAAAGGAGTAAATCCATCAGAACACTGCGGTGACACATTAACCAAGAAAGGTCTCTACACCAGGCATTGTTTCAGCACTCGTATTATAGAATCATACATCCTGTGATGGAACTATAGGCTTAAGTGCTGCTTATACAGTTGTGTGAGAACAGAGACGTATCCCATTTAAACACACAAAATACATTTAGACGCAGTAACTCATTCACACGCATCTCATAGCTAATTTAGATTAATTTGTATTATTTATTCTCTCTCTCTCTCTCTCTCTCTCTCTCTCTCTCTCTCTCTCTCTCTCTCTCTCTCTCTCTCTCTCTCTCTCTCTCTCTCCTGTGAAGTGGCCTGATTCCAGCCCTTTGCTCCATGATGGATGAGCAGGGCTCCAGGTCTCAGTCCAGACACACTGTGTGTGCAGTGATGGGGGGGCCGATTGCTCCTGTGTTCAGTCTGTCTACCCCCAAAACACACACATTGCTCTGGCCAACACAAACAGCACACACACAGAACCCAACGGGGAAACACTCTGGCGCTATTGTCATGTGAAACGTTCCCACACAGTGACCCAGACAATCCAAGACAGCCTCGCTGCAGCAGCCAGGATAGACTGGCTAAAACAGCCATAAAACAGGAGCCATGTGTGTGTGTGTGTGTGTGTGTGTGTGTGTGTGTGTGTGTGTGTGTGTGTGTGTGTGTGTGTATGTGTGTGGTGAACTAGAGCCTTTCAGTTGTGGAAAGAGTGGTCATTGCCTCTGTTTGCTGAAGTCATGATTGATTAGATGACATGCTAATCAGTGAAGAACACTAGCAAGCCACACAGAATGCTGCCCACATTTGCAGCATTAAATGCTCCAAACGCATTTATCATCATTCTGCTGATGTAACGTGAAGAAAAACAGTTCTTATCACTCTTTTCTTTGGGATTGTAAGTTTGGCAAGTTCTTAAAACTCTGGCCAGCCACATATTCAGATATTTTTGAAACTGCTCATAAACACAAAGCATGTAGATTACCATATATGGTGTATTCGGTTTATCAGCAATAAATGCTGGACTCACTGTCCATACGTTTTATAGTTGCAATTTATGTTATTTTGGATATACTGTACATACGTTACATTTGCCAGGTATGTTTGACGTTGGCTGTGTAAGCCTGATTTTCTGCATTGCACCTCTGCCAAATAATTGGCTGATTAGATGTTATATAGTGTATACTGTATAATACCAGACATAATTGATGTATACTGGGGACTCACAGTGATTATATGTTTTTGTGCACTGGGTAAATACATGATATACTGCCAAAAGTATGTGTACCTGAGTACCTGACCTTCTGAGCTATGGGTGTTTTTTCCTCAAAACCGTTGCCACAAATATCGTTATACTCTCTAAATCCTGAATTCAGGTCCGCTGACTGGGAAGGCTACAGAAGAACACTGAACTTGAGATGATTTTACTTTGTGATGTGGTGCTTTATCATGCTAGAAGAACACAATACTTAGATACGCTAGTGATTGGCATGAACTGAGTCTGAGGCTGGCTGAAGAGGAACTGAACACGGTCTTCTACTGTTGTGTTGTATTGTGTTGTGTTGTTCATCGTCAGATGTTTTCTGCTCAACCATAGGGCTTTTCTGTGTTACTGTAGCCCTGCTCAAACAAAATAAAACAACAAATGTACAGTTTTGGCTGTAAAGGATTCTTATGACCGTGGAATAACGAAAACATTTACAGTACACCTTTCTCAGTAAACTCTAGAGACTCTAGTGTTATAGAAATACTGATGTTTGGGGAGAAATAACAGGTGAACATACGCCCATAGAGTATATGTATATACTGTACATACTTACATGCCCCAAACATACAGTAACTATAAAGCTTTGCAGCATGTTGTAACTCCCACACATTGCTTTCTTGATTATTGGACTCAGAGACCAGGCCATCACATTGTCCTAAATTTACTCTGAGTGTGTATTATTGAATGTGTTACTCAGTGCCCACACTGTCATGTTATTCCCAGCAATAAGCTCTGTGCCAGCTCTTTTCATGGCCTGGTAGTTATGTCTCTAACCGCACCGACCTTCATTTGACGGGCAAAACAGGAAGATCGTGGCTCCGCGGCTCATTCTTTCAGCCTCAAAAAACACTCTGTCTGACACTGCTGTTTATGTGCCTCCTGATTTACAGTAACTGGGTCATACAGGGTTTTCTTCTCTCTTCTATTTAAATTTCAACTTTGATTGCTATATCTTTGCTATATATATTTTTTTCTTCTTTTTTTTCATAGCAAATCCGCTATGTAATAACCCTTTTCTCATTTATACTGCAGCTTTTTTTTTATTCAACAATTAATGTCAGAAATTTACTCACTCACTCACTCACTCACTCACTCACTCACTCACTCACTCACTCATTTTCTACCGCTTATCCGAACTTCTCGGGTCACGGGGAGCCTGTGCCTATCTCAGGCGTCATCGGACATCAAGGCAGGATACACCCTGGACGGAGTGCCAACCCATCGCAGGGCACACACACGCTCTCATTCACTCACACACTCACACACTACGGACAATTTTTCCAGAGATGCCAATCAACCTACCATGCATGTCTTTGGACTGCGGGAGGAAACCGGAGTACCCGGAGGAAACCCCCGAGGCACGGGGAGAACATCAGAAATTTTATTTTTTTTTAATAAATATTTTTAATATAATGTACAATTTAGTATATGAAAATAAAATAGAATTCTAAATGAAATATAGTGTTATTTCATATTTTGTCTGAAATAAACATCATTTTAAAATAATAATAATAATAATAATAATAATAATAATAATAATAATAATAATAATAATAATAATAATAATCTTTAGCATTAGTAGCATTAAAAAAATGTTGGCATAAAAAGCTTATAAAGTTTTTATGAATATTAGTGCTTATATACAGAATACATAGTACATATTTACACCAAACTAATGTTGTTGTGGTGTGTAATATTAATGTCTTACATTTCTTACATTGAATTCTGCACTTCTGATAACAAATGATATTACTGTCATTACCTTGAGTGAAAAATAGAATCTTAACAACAACAAATCACACCAATAAAAGAATGACTAAATATTAGAAAAATAGATTAATTTCTATCACGTTCAAATGCATTAAGTGACGTGACATACGGCTAAGTACGGTGACCCATACTCAGAATTCGTTCTCTGCATTTAACTCATCCAAAGTGCACACACACAACAGTGAACACACACACACCGTGAACACACACCCGGAGAAGTGGGCAGCCGCGCCCGGGGAGCAGTTGGGGGGGTTCGGGGCCTTGCTCAAGGGCACCTCAGTCGTGGCCGGCCCGAGACTCGAACCCACAACCTTCGGGTTACGAGTCAGACTCTCTAACCATTAGGCCACGACTTCCCCCAAAGGTATAATTAATTAATCCATTATAGGCCATGTTTGTGAATGCATTATAACCTATTATAAGAATTTTCATGACTTATTATACATCCAACACTCTGTTAGAAGCTGTTAGCATGTTCTAATTTTATAATCTATTATTCATAAGCAGTTCTGAGCTTAAATGATGTTTATTGCAGTGTTCATTACAGACACAATACATAGTCTATTAAAATGTAATAAACATATTTTCTTCTTTATTGACATATTTGAACAGATTTACATTCATTATTCAAGTTTGTGATATAAATTAATTGATTAATTAAAATGATTAAAAAGTTTGTGTATGAAGGGATCATTTAAGATATTGTGTATAGATTGTGTATATTGTGTGTGTGTGTGTGTGTGTGTGTGTGTGTGTGTGTGTGTGTGTGTGTCTCTGTGTGTGTGTGTGTGTGTGTGTGTGTGTGTGTGTGTGTGTGTGTGTGTGTGTGTGTGTGTGTGCGCGCGTGAGCATGTGTTGGTCACTTGGCACACTGCTTCCTTCAGACCATCATCTCACACCCAAACACACATACACACACACACACACACACACACACTAGAAGACCCTTGTGAAGACTCACAATTGCGGCTGTCGTTCATTTTGTTCTTGTCTTTGTTTCCGAAAGGCTGAAGCATCGCTCCTTCGAATTTTCCCTCTTCCACAGCACATATTCTATTTTTAGCCCTGAGCGTATTAACTTTTCCCTCTGACCTGTCATCCGTGCCTTTCACTCAATCACTGGGGTGACAAACAACCCCATGTGGAAGGAGTGTCCGGTCTAGATACTGTGAAGCGTGACGGAATGTGTGTGTGGGAACTGAGAAAAAAAAACAAAAAACACACTGAGCGCAGAGAAAATGGTAGCCTGATATTCTTGTATTGTTTTTGCTAACTCTGATTTCTGTCTAGCTGCAAAAGCACTTGAATGTGAATCTCACAGCATTCATACACAAACGAACACACACACACACACACACACACACACACACACACACACACACACACACACACACACACACACACACACACACACACACAAACCCATTCAATACATTCTGCATAACCCACTTTCCTCCCAGTCAGCACAAGTTAATGTGGTGCTGTATGACGACTAATTCACCCCACACACCTGCATTGCCCCCTCTGTGTTCCTCTTGGCTACCTCACTTCTTTCCCTCCATTCAATCATCCTCAGTCCTCTTACATTTTCCAGCAAAAAAAAAGGAGTAACACCTGAAATATTGACAAGCTCGCTAAACACCAGCCAAGCCATCGCTCATGTTGGCTCGGTTTGTAAAGAGAGAAATTTCTGTAAGACTTGTGAGTGAGTGTCTTTGTTAAGGAGGTGTTTTATTTCTTTTTTCCTTTTTTTTTTTGTCTCATTATTTGGATAAATCTGATATATGGTCACATGGAGCGATAATGAATTACTTTTTTAAAACTAAAATTAAAATCAATGTGTCTTTACAAAAACAAACAAACAAAAAAAAAGTCATGGCTTTATCAGATGTTAATACAGTTAATAGATATTTTAATGTATAAGTACAGAGTCGTTGTAAAAGAGGCCACGCCCACAATGCTATAAATATTTGAATTCGACATAAAATAATTGATTTTCAACAGGTAGTCCAAAACGTTCAAGGATCCGGAGTCATTAATTCTAACAGTAAGGATATAAATTCAATACACTACAGTATGTCATATAGAGGAAGTCCATATATGGGCATGCATGGGCATATCTATAGCTAATAATGTGCCTGTTTCTGACGTATAAGTACTTAAAAAATCTCACAAGAAGGTTAAATGAGACACTGAAGAGCCTTAAAGCAGTTTTGCATAAGTATGTGCACTCAGCAGAGTGCGAGAGAAAATATACATCAGCGAGACATTATTACACATAACTGCTGAACAAACAGTTGTGTGAAATGTGGGCTAGCGTGAGTCATTTAATAAATTATAAAGATTGCCTGTGTGATTATTTTTTAGAATAAGGACATCTAAAAGAATGACTAGCTGTAGAGATTGATGGAAAATAATTATTTTTTCCACTTTTTTTATTATTATTATTTTTTTTATATTAGTTAGGCAAGTTTTTAGATACATTCCAGTGATATAAAGGTTAAAAACGGAAAGTACTAAAACAGAGGAATAAAGAGATGTCAAGATAAACATAAGGATGAATTGAGGACTATTTCTTGACAAAATAAAAAGCAATGGAAATTGTATTGGTTTACAGATTACTGGATAAGAGGATTATAAAATAAAATAAAGGATTTACATGTTTAGATAATAGTAGATAAGCTTAGAAAAGCTTCATCACTCCACTTCCTCTAGCCTTACATGACTTATATGGCAGCGTATAAGCCAGGCTAGTGCATCGCTTCAGACCTAAAGCTTATCTACTTAAAGACCTGGACTGCAGCGAGGGCCTTAAACCGGAGGTGTATAGCTCAACTCTGCTGAGCCACAGACCTTTTCTTCCGTGCAACAAAACAGACGGCCTGCACCTCTGCTCATTACACGGCTGCGTGTTGTGGTACAATTCAATGGGGATAAAAGAAAAAAGATAGGATGCCTCGATATCACCCCAAGGCCTGTTTGTCTTTGATAGACATAAGGAACTGAAATGCCAGTTGGCAGCATTCAGAGAGTTTGTCCCCCTGTGTAGCCAGGAGCCCAGGCCTTCCTCTAGCCTAGCCTAGTGCCACTGGGCAGGAGAGGAAGGCTAATGTTGCTAACCCCAACTCGCAAAAACAAGTCAATCCATCAGCAGAACCTGAAGTCTTAAGAAGGACAAGGGACTGCATTCAGTTTTAGGTCTGCATGCTCTGAACCGTACACTAAAATAACACAGAGACTCATTGTGTATCAGATCAGATCAGAGGACTTGCTTGTGACAATATATCTGAACGATGCATATTTTATATATCAGACGTGGCCAAGGCTTATCCTTTTTCTCCATTGGCTCTGCTCTGAAAACTCTGGGTCTGGCCCCTGGGGGACCAGCTCTTAGATTCTGGTCTCTAAGCTGAGGTTGTAAGAACCATGCTATAACTTCATCCACAAAATAATGATATGCTTTAAAATGGAGGCTATTTTGCCTCCCATGTGATCAACACCAACAGGACCCAGTCCATTGCTTCATTGATTCGGTGCTGGAATTCCTGCAGACGTGCTTCTCTGAGGGCTTAGCGCCCTCCACTTTAAAGGTGTATGTGACAGCCATTTCTGTGACCACATGCCTGTTTTAGGAGCCTCCCTTAGGAGGCATCCTATAGTCAGTGCTAGAAGATTGAGACCCTCCTGTAAACTGTGTCTCCCCTCTTGGGACGTCTCAGTGGTCCTAGAGGGGCTGTTAGCATCCACCTTTGAGCATATGGTGTTAGCCTCTGAAAACTTTCTGACCCTAAAGACGTCTCTTCTTGACCTCCTTGAGCCAATAGATCGGCATGTTTTCACATAGAGTTTCAACCATGGCTTCCTGAACAAAGATTTCCCATAACTTATAGCCATGATACAGCATCTTATTCCCATCACAGGGAACCAGGTTACATAAATATTCTAGCGTAGATTTCTTGTCACGTTTACACATTTAAAACTCTGCAAGAAATAAAATTTCTCACCATGAGAATATCATATAACAAATAAACCTTTCTATCATTAAATCTACATTCAGACATATGTATTAATCCTAAGCTTAAAATAATATCAACTTTTTTATCAGAATAACAACAACAAAATAAAAAAAAAACATCTGGCAACAGAATAATGACTCAAACTTAAATCTTAATGAACATAATTCTGTTTAAAATAATCAAATATTTATCATAATTATGTTTAAAATAATCAAATATATATAAATTTTTTTTAGACGTTATTTGCTGAGATATCATAGTTCCAAATGTTAAACTGTTTACAAGGTGATTCTTAAGTAACAGTTAGTTAACAAAGTATAAAGCAGTGGTAGATAAAAAATAAAAAAAAGTGAAGCTATACAGTAATGTATGTAAAGGTTTGTTTTATGCACCAATGTACAGTATAATAATTTAGCAAGTAGTGATATATAAATACAAGTATTATTATTATTATTATTATTATTATTATTATTATTATTATTATTATTATTATTATTATTATTATTATTAGTAGTAGTAGTAGTAGTAGTAGTAGTAGTAATAGTAATGACAATACTACTACTACTACTACTACTAATAATAATAATAATAGTAATAATAATAATAATAGTAATAATAATAACAATAATAATAATAATAATAATAATAATAATAATAATAATAATAATAATAATAATATAGTAATATTCATATAATTCATACACAAAATTGTAAATCTGTGGTTTTCAGAGAAAGATGAGGAATATTTTGTAAATTAATCTCTTTTACACTTTTAAGACACTTCAATAAACATTTGCTCAAGCTTTATTATTTCTGAATCTTCAGCTGAATTACTGATTCGTATGATTAAATGCGCTATACCTTGTGTGCCGGACGTATTGTTTGTGATTTGTGGTGTAACCAAAGACAGCTTTATCCTGCACAATAAATTCAGCCATAATGTGCAGTCATAAACTCCGGTCGTGTTTACTGAGGAGTGAACCGTGAAAGTTCAACCGTAAAAACCCAAAATATGAATAAATCTACACACTCTTATCCGACTAATACCTCACATGGTTTTGACCTCAGGCTCTCCTACGCGCTGCCTGAGCATTCCCATCAACTCAGCGTACCCGCTGGTCCACACCCAGCCACACGGTGCCAGAGAGTCCTTGGTGGTCTGCTGTCCCTCTGGAGCCCCAGTCATGGGATCAGCAGAGTAAACACCACACACAGCATTCTGGGATACGACTGCGGAGTCAGCAGGCCTCGTCCTCAGGGCCAGACTTAAATCTCACAAAGCTCTCAGATCTTCAGCTCCCAGAGAGTTACGGGTGGTCGATTCTGAAATGTTCGGCCCTCTTGTTTTTCTTTTCTTTCTTTTTTTTTTTTTTGCCTTTTCTGCAACATATAGAGGCATCTGAGAGAGACTCTCGAGGTGCTAAAAATGTGGCCTGGAGGCTAAACACACACACACACACACACACACACACACACACACACACACACACACACACACACACACACACACACACACACACACACACCGATCTCTTTGAATGTTTATTTGTCTCAGTTCTATCTATCTATCTATCTATCTATCTATCTATCTATCTATCTATCTATCTATCTATCTATCTATCTATCTATGTATAATCAGTAATGAGTCAGTAAATAGATGATGACAGGTCAGAAAGTGATTTTTCCCGAATATATTTTAATCCACTCTCTGGCACATTTTTGGATTTTTTTCCCCCTAGAGAAATATGGAAAGAATGTTAGGTTTATTTATTTATTTATTTATTTATTTATTTATTTATTTATTTATTTATTTATTTATTGTTTTTTTTTTTGTATCATTGAGAAAATCAGGGTGTACACAATTTTATTTAGTTTTGTTTTATCAGTATTTAAATGAAATCTTATTGGTATAATATATAAATGTACAGATATGGATGCTAAATATATAAATCAACACCACTGTAATATTGTAGGATAAAGTAAGGTATAATTCAGTACATTTGCTCAATTGACTCAATTGATAGCTAGATGAGCCGAAGGTCAAGGCTCTAACTCAAGAACACAATCGGGGCAGATTAGAGGAGCTGAGATTTCCCACATGATCATCCGCTCTGTAAATCAGAGCATTTAACCATTTCTATTGCTGAATTAACGTGCACGAAAAGATAAATAGAGTGTATAAATATAGATTTATAATATGTAAGATGGTACAGTATATTTGTTCAGTTCAGCTGTATAGTTAAATATAGTTACAGCATTTTATTGCCAAACGTGTTGCTATGAATTTAATAATAAAAGTAATAAGTAATAAATAATACGTTACGAATAATATAATATAATATAATATAATATAATATAATATAATATAATATAATATAATATAATATAATATAATATATGAGGGATCAGCAGATGAAAATATTTTTATTATTTTTTTATATATTTTATTTTTGTAATTTAATTTAATTTAATTTAATTTAGTTTAATTTAATTTTAGAAAAAGAGCATCAGTTTTCTACATCTCTATTTGGTCACATGCAATATTTCCAGCATACAACAAGTATGTAGATTTTTATTAAAAGTTAAATCCTTCTTCTTGTGTGATGTGTTTAGCCTCTGAAACGGAATTAAGATGTGGTGATTGTGGTGGATGTAGAAGACACTCAAACTGCAGGTCCTCATTACCTGTATGTAGATTCCTCATCACCAGACTCACAACAAGACACAATTACACATAACGTAATCATACGTTTTTAACTATTCACCAGGCTGTACACAGAATCAATACACTTAAATATGAGTGTCTACTGATTCTAAATAAGGATTAAGAATTAAACTCATGAGATCTTTTCACAGTACGCTTTGTCTCAGTGATCTTTGAGCACAGCCAAATCTTATGTGAGGCCAGGATGACACTGAAACATTACATGACTAGACTATATTCCCATTCTTCTTGTGTATTGTGAAAAAGTCACAGTGGAGGTAAAATGCTGTAATGAGGAATAATCAGGTCACGTGTCAGATATCACACCACACTCAGAACTGGTAATGGAAACATGGTAATGAAAACACACAGAGCATGAGCGTCAGAACTTCATCGGATTTCAGCATGGGGAAACGTGTTATGGTTGCCATAAAGGATATTGGGTTTATAATCACTGTTCATACCAAGTGTCGAGATATACAATGTCTAAATACAACGTCTAAATACGGGTTTGATACAAAAACGCAACATTCATCGTAGTATCCATAACAATGCACAAATACAGTTTAGTCTCTGTTACTATTTGTACAAGATGAGATAAGAAATGAGATAAGGTGAGACGAGAAGAGATGATAGAAGAGATGAGATATTAAATGAGACATACCATGAGAGGAGTTTAATTAAATAAGACACGTGAGATGATATGAGATGAGATAATGAGAGAACAGAGATGAGACGAGGAATGATATGAGATGAGATGAGGCATTAAATGAGATAAGGCGAGACAAGAAGAGATAATAGATGAGAGGAGACATTACATGAGACATGAGATGAGATAGGGTGAGATATGAGATAAGATCAGAGGAGACATTACATGAGACATGAGATGAGATGAGATAGGGTGAGATATGAGATAAGTTCAGAGGAGACATTACATGAGACATGAGATGAGATGAGATAGGGTGAGATATGAGATAAGATGAAATGAGACATTACATGGGACATGAGATGAGATTAAATAAGACATGAGAGATGATATGAGGTGAGATAAGATAAGGTGTGACATAAGATGAGATAAGACATTACGATTATGATACTTGAGATGGTATGAGATGATATTAGATGAATGGTGAGATGGGAGATGAGGGATGAGATGAGAAGAGAGATATCATTTTATTTTAGCACAAGTAGAAGGAGTAAGAGAAAACTAGAAAACTTCAGAAAAAGTTTAAAATTTTTGTCTAAATATTGAATGTATAAAATTCTAAACTAGCTTTATAGAATTTTCATTTCTGTGACTTTTCATCCGATTACAATCTCTGCAGTCCATAAGCACGGACTAGACGCACAGCCGTAACCTCTCTCAGAAGTACAGACGACTCAGATTTAGTCTCAAACATGGAAGCACATCATTGGTCAGACCGATTGCAGCATTAATGCCAGCTCTGAATCCATTCCTGAGCCTAAGCATGCTTCATCAGGCATGAAACCACACAGAACTCACAGCACTGAGGGGAAAAAAAAGGCAGCAGAGAGAAGAGAAGCTGAGTTCAGCAGACGGCAGCAGCCCACAAACAGGTGCTTTTCCACCCATTAATGCAGGAGCACTTTTTTTTTCTTCCTGCCAGTGTAGCTATTTCCTCCTCTTGACTGAAAAGGCCAGGCAAATATGCTGTCTGTATTAGCGTCAGACGTATTGCTGTCAGAAAGTTCCATTAGCTCTGGTGGACGGAGTGGTAGAGGGGGGTTGTGGGAAAGGAGGTGTGAGAATTGTTGCATGGTGTATTGTTGCATCCAAAGAGCAATTCCCTCAGCTAATCTAAAATCTCTACTATTTCAGCCTCGACATGTGCTTCCCTTTCTCTGGCGTACTGAGGCGTATAATAAAACCCACGTCACTAAGCGCACTTCCTGCCCACCCCCAAAAGGCACATAATGCTCACTAATACAAAACAAATGCATGGCCAGCTCCAGCAGCGCTCTGGAATAAACTGTCTGACGGTACGGACAGGTCCGATGTCAGCAGAAACAGTGTGACGGTGACGACGCCTGAAAATATAGCAGAACTACATCACAGTGTGATTGACTTTTACTTAAGAGGTTTAGTTAAGTGCAGTTGCTGGAGATTCTGAGGCCAGAAGGAAGGATTTGCCCCAGAGCAAAGGTTTATAGCACTGTTTTCTCATGAGGAAAACATTATAAAAAACGCTTAATGCTAATGTTTTAGATCTTGTTAACGTACTTTATATATACTGTTTTTGTGTGTGTGTGTGTGTGTGTGTGTGTGTGTGTGTGTGTGTGTGTGTGTGTGTGTGTGTGTGTGTGTGTGTGTGTTGTAGCAGCAAGCATGAAATGACACCGCATTGGCTGTGCTTTCAGTCCGTGGAGTCCTGACTGAGATCTTATCCACATTTCCTCAGAGACTCTGACCACAGGGTCTGATTCCATGTTAAGGTGAACGAGAGCGAGAAAAAGAGAGAGAGAGAGAGAGAGAGAGAGAGAGAGAGAGAGAGAGAGAGAGAGAGAGAGAGAGAGAGAGAGAGAGAGAGAGAGAGAGAGAGAGAGAGAGAGAGAGAGAGAGAGAGAGAGAGAGAGAGAGAGAGAGAGAGGGAGAGGTGACCATGAGTTCAATCTGTACAGCTATTATTTCACTGTGTGTGTTTGGGCTTGCTCATCACTCTCACTGTAGACGTACTGCACTGTGTCATGGTCCCTGTGTGTGTGTGTGTGTGTGTGTGTGTGTGTGTGTGTGTGTGTGTGTGTGTGTGTGTGTGTGTGTGTGTGTGTGTGTGTGTGTTCTAATTAATTCTATTGCACTGAATCATATATTCCAAATGAAATCTTTAAATTGAATGGTAAAGAAAGCATTTTAACTTTAAAAAAATAATGACTCATTAAATATTCATGAATTTAATCATGATAAGGCATGATCCATTTTTTAAGTTTTTTTTTTTTTGCATAAACAACTTATTCCTTTCTTAATTTTATGTATTCTTATTAACTTGAATGAAATTGAAAATTGACACTACATTAAAAAATGACACTACAAAATTTCATTAATTATAAAATAATTATTTTATGCCATTTTATTATGTCGTAAATACATGGTTACTGTTTAATACACAACATAGTGGCAACAGTTTTTTCAGCTCACTGTAATCACGCCAGCATGAATTTCCAAATCTGCAGATTCACAACGATGAACTCAATATATGTTAATTTACTGGGGTTAATGTTAGAAAAGGGGTGGTGTTAGTGTGTGAAGATCTTTTCTAACACATCATTATGAATCACACTGAATCATAATGAACTGAATTTGGCTCAAGTACATTCGATTCATTCAGATTCATGATCGTGCTGTGATTTCCATGAATCATTTTTGAGTCATTTATAAGTCATACGACTCACTATTTATGAATCATCGATAAAGGGAAATAAAAACAGATTCTGATAATAATTCAGGATGAAGATTCCTGCTTTAAAGCTTTTAACAAGATGAAAAAACATGAATTGCTAATGTTTACTTTTTATTTATTTATTTATTTATTTATTTATTTATTTATTTATTATTTTATCTGTTTGTTTCTTTGTATATAAATACACTCAATAACAAATAAACTACCACTGGTGTTTTTTTTTTTGTTTTTTTTTCCACGGCATGCAGCCAGCGGGTGGCGCTGTCGGAATGTGTATCTGCTTGTATTTTGCTTCAAACAATCATCCTACTGACACTTGATCTGTGTTTTAGGCTGCTGATGATATAAAAGCCATGAAAGGGGTGAGTCGGCTCTGGGAGACGAACATCCACTAACCTCCACTAACCTCCACATCTTCTGTACAGAGCAGTGACCCGCTCCAGCAGGTCAAGCCTGGGACCGGCCTTTCCACACCAAAATATGGCAACTCCCATAGGAGGCAATAAATGAAGGAATGTAAAGGATTTTACAGGAATTACTGACAAGCCAGACTTGGGAATTTGTTAATAAAGTGAGAGAGCTCAGATAGTTACAGGGGCGGGGTGGAGTGTGGGGGTGGGGTTTGGGTCCTACAATAATAATAATAATAATAATAATAATAATAATAATAATAATAATAATAATAATAATAATAAAAATAATAATAATAATAAAGAAAAACAAATATTTAAATACTTTAAGAAAGATAGAAAACGAATATTAAAAAAAAACTAGTACAAAAAAGAGAAATAACACAATTTGGGGATTTTTTTCCTTATAATTTTAAAGCAATTCTACTTTTAATACTTATAACAGTAATTTTGTTCTTGTTGATCTTCTACTTTTTTGTCTTCTTCTCCTTCAAAGAGAGGACATTGTCTGTTGTCTGATCATGATACTAATCTGAAATGACTTTTGATTCATCTCTATACAAACAATCAAGCTTTTAAAAGCCACTTACGTTGAAATATAGTTGATCTAATAGTTGTATAACACATTGATGCATGAAATATATAATAGATTCAATCTTTATGTCTTCTTCCTTCTTCCTCTGTATGCATCGTTGACTGAAATTTAGCCCCAACAAGGCTCACTGAGACCACACACACACACACACACACACACACACACACACACACACACACACACACACACACACACACACACACACACACACACACACACACACAGATCAGACAGATTTCTGAGCCTTGGTTTGAAAGAGTGTGGTGATTGATGGCTGAGTTTTTCTCAGTTCAGCAAGGCCTCGTGAGACAGCCGCATGCTTTCACATCACTTTGTAGAAACAGCAGCAGGATGTCACAATGCTGGATTTGAAATAAAAAAAAAATCTATTTCTGTTTAGGTGTAGATTTCTATTTAGTGGTTTGTATGTGGAATAAACTCTAGTAGGGATATTTTGTGTTTTGAAATAAGGATCTGGTTTTGATGGTTTTAACTTTGTGAGCTGATGAAGGTGTTTTTACTTTAGAAATAAAGAAGAGCTGCTTTTTGAGGTAAAAAAGAGCTGCTGTTTGAGGTTAAAAAGAGCTGCTTTTTGAGGTAAAGAAAAGCTTCTTTTTGAGGTAAAGAAGAGCTGCTTTTTGAGCTAAATAAGAGCTTCTTTTTGAGGTAAAGAAGAGCTGCTGTTTGAGGTAAAGAAGAGCTGCTTTTTGAGCTGAAGAAGAGCTTCTTTTTAAGGTAAAGAAGAGCTGCTGTTTGAGGTAAAGAAGTGATCCTTTTTGAGGTAAAGAAGAGCTTCTTTTTGAGGTAAAGAATAGCTGCTGTTTGAGGTAAAGAAGAGCTGCTCTTTGAGGTAAAGAAGAGCTTCTTTTTGAGGTAAAGAAGAGCTGCTGTTTGAGGTAAGGAAGTGCTGCTTTTTGAGGTAAAGAATAGCTTCTTTTTGAGGTAAAGACGAGCTGCTGTTTGAGGTAAAGAAGGGCTGCTGTTTAATCTCTCCGTGTTTCCTTCTCTTCATCCTCAACACCAACATGGTGGAAAACAATCTCTATGCATTTTATTCAGCCAGTAGACTTCAGCTTCACTCCAGTGAGCAGGTCTGCTGCTTTCTTTGGCTCATCACAGGTAGTAATGAGGGACTGAAACGTGTGTGAGTCAGAAGGAGTGTGTTCTCAGGAGGATGAGGGCCTGGGAGTGTTAGCCAAGCCTGGAGCGAGGCCTCGGCCTAACTGGGCAGCTGAGAGTACGGAGCTTTCCGGAAACTAGGGCAGTTATGATTGAGTTCCTGTTATTGACTGCCTTTGCTTTTGGACTGTAACCTTGAAAGGCCGTCAGCCCCCGCAAGATAGAGAAGATCGCGAGATCAGAGAGAGACCCACTAGGAGTATCCTAGATAGAGAAGCTAAAGCGAGAGCTCTCTCTCTCTTCAGATCGTATTCGAATCTCGATATCTATCTCTTTGTCTCCTAACTCTCTCTCTCTCTCTCTCTCTCTCTCTCTCTCTCTCCCTCTCTCTCTCTCTCACACACACACACACACACACACACACTCACTCTCTCTCTTTCTCTCTCTCTCCCTTTCTCTCACACTCTCTTTCTCTCTCTCCCTCTCTTTCTCTCTCTCTTTCACTCTCTGTCTGTCTCTCTCTCTTTCTCTGTCTGTCTGTTTCTCTGTCTGTCTCTCTGTCTGTCTGTCTCTCTCTGTCTGTCTGTCTGTCAATCTGTCTGTCTCTCTCTCTCTGCTGTGAGAACCTCTACTCTTCTACCTGCATATCCAAAGAGTTCAGCGTTGAACAACAATGTTAATCTAACAACACTCTAACACCAAGACACTGGAATTAACATTACTGAGAGAGCAACTAGTGCTACAGGTTAATACAGGTGTTAGCATTAGCACTAGAAGCGTCCCCAACCTCAATCACTGCACTAAACCTGTCACTGACCCAGTAGAACATCTGCAACAGCAGAAGAACACACAACATGATCCAAAGCACCACAGCAGCATCAGATGTTCTGCAAGAACTCAGCACAGAGCAAGTACCTTCCAAAGAAGACTACAGGTCAAATGTCTCAATCTCAAACTCAGCAAACAATCTGTCTCTGATTTGGACTCAGAGATCAGACAGTACACTCTCATCTAAAGACTCTGATGGAGACTCACGGACATTCTTCTGGACATTCTTCTGAACTGTTCTGGGAAGTGGAATAATGATGGAGGTTTTGGGGTTTTAAATGTGTGTGTGTGTAGTAGTAGTACATCTTAATGTTATATATATTTAAGATTAATAATAATAAATAATAAGGAAAAGAATATGTGTGTGTGTGTGTGTGTGTGTGTGTGTGTGTGTGTGTGTGTGTGTGTGTGTGTGTGTGTGTGTGAACTTTTTCTGTATTCAAGTTTTTAACATAAGCAACTCTCTAAGACTACTGTGTCTGAAAATCTTCTTCAATGTTGGTACGATGTTGTCGAACCCCACACCAAATACACACTCTTCCAATTTACATCCATGTCTTCAGCAGCATCATATCAAACTGTTTACATGCTGTTTTGCACACTGTTCTTGCTCTTTGCACATGCTGTCTCACATTTCATTTGATTGCTGTTTGGCACAGTACTTTACAATACCTCTTTTAACTGCTGATATAATACTAATGTGTTCATTCCAGTATTTCTGCACACGTAATATTGATTGAACATACAGTATTTACGCTAATTTTTTATTGTCTTTTTTGTCTTGTCCTTGTCTTGTTTTGCACCAGGTTGCACAGATGCACTTTAAGTGTCTATGACTAACTTACTAAGTCCTTAGCTCTGTCTTTGCTCTATGTAGCACCGTGTTCCTGGAGAAACGTTGTCTCAATTCACTGTGTACTGCAACAGCTATGTATGGTTGAAATTACAAATAAAAGCTTCTTGACTTGACTTGACTTGACTTGACTTGACTTGACTTGACTTGACTTGACTTGACTTGACTTGGTTCTTGGCACCAAAAATGCTGTTTTTAAGTTTTGTTTACTTTTATCTTCTTTCTCAATGATAACGCAGCGACTAATTCAGTTACAGGACAGTGCATGCAACATATACATTACATACATTACATCACATCTGAGAATTTTTTGGGTCACACATGGGTCTTTATCATATAGTCACAGTATTATAAAGCTAGGGGGCAGGGGCAATGGTCAATGGTCAGGGGCAGGGGGCAATGGTCAGGGTCAGGGGCAGGGGGCAATGGGCAGGCGAAGTGGTAGCTCAAATAGTAAAGCTCAGGGCTGGCGATTAGAAGGACCAACCCCACAAGCAAGGCTCCCAACCCTTACTGCATCATGACGAACCCTGTGCCTTGACCCTCAAAATCCAAAGCTGGAATATGCACCAAAAAAATGCTACGTATAATATATCTGTGACAGAAACAATCTCATACTTTATTTTCCTCCATCAGCAGTGTGTGCTTAAGTCCAGCATCTAGTGTGTGTTGGAGACCAGTAAGAGGTTTGTATGGCAGCCCAGTGAGTGACTCTCCCAGTTTGGGGTTCAGTGGTGTATACAGTATTATAGCTTAAGTTCTCAGAGTGGTGTTTACGTCTCAGAGAACCCGGATGTGTCCTGGGAACCAATCAGCAGATCAAGTAACTGGTGTGGTTGTGGTACAATGTGTAGAGTGTTTGGTAGCCCAGTGAATGGTGTGCTTTCCCAGTGATCCTTGTTTGTTGGTGAGCATCTTGGGGTTCTATGAAGTATCTTGGGAACCAGTAAGCAGGTGTACCAACTGGTGTGTTGTAGTCAAGTGTGTAGTGTGTATTATAAACCAGTGAGAGGTGTGTACTGAAGCCCAGTTAGCATTTTGTGGGTTTCCAGTGAGCAGTGGTGTTTATTGGATCCCAGTTTATGTTGTAGAAGCACATCTATGTGTCTTGGGAAACAATCAGCAGATCTAGACAGTCAACGTACAGAAACTGGTGTGTGTTGTGGTCCAGAATTCAGTGTGTGTTTTCCCAGTATGATTTAAGGAGTAGTGTTTGTACTTCAGAGCAGCTTGATGCATCTTGGGAGCAAATCAGGTGTTTGTTTTGGATTCCTGTGTGTAGTTTGTGTTGGTGATTGCCGAGTGGTTTGTATGGAAGCCCAGAAGGCTGTGTGTGTGTGTGTGTGTGTGTGTGTGTGTGTGTGTGTGTGTGTGTGTGTGTGTGTGTGTGTGTGTGTGTGTGTGTGTGTGTGTGTGTGTGTGTGTGTGTGTGTGTGTGGATACCCAGTGAGTGGTATGTCCTGGTGGTCTGTGTTATACATGTCAAACTGCTTTCTTCTGTTTTTTTTCTTAATGTTCATATTATAAAGCAGGAATTTTTTTTTTTTGTGTGTGTGTGTGTGTGTGTGTGTGTGTGTGTGTGTGTGTGTGTGTGTGTGTGTGTGTGTGTGTGTGTGTGTGTGTGTGTGTGTGTGTGTGTGTGTAAAATTCCTGGAAAGTTGGAGCAGAAAGAATGACTGCAAAGCAAAATGATTTGTTAAAAACTTTATTGTGGCAGATTTCAGCATCACCATGCCAATGTTTTATTATTTTAATATAGAAAGGAAGTAAAATATTCAGCGTAGAACATGAGCTGAGATGACAGACCAGACTTCGATCTATCTAACCTAGCACTCTCTCCTGTGTCCTGTTAAAGTGAATCTCCTGAGTCCTTTCCTTCGTCAACACCACTGTCCAGAACAAGATTAGCAAAGCAACCTAGCTGTATGACTCACCAGTGACACTGATGATCTCTGTTACTTCCTTCCAAGCTTCAGAACATCTCTATGCACGAATAAGATGAAGTTGTAAATGACAGGATAGGAAGAATCCATGGTTATAGGAGACTTACAGGTACAACTGTTGGACTGAGGAATTTTTTTTTTTTAGATTGTGTATTAATCCCATTATATATCATATCTAATTGAATGAAATGGAGAAAAACTCTTGTTTTGAAGTGTAGAGAGAAACATAAAGAAAGAGTGAAAAAACACACAGCTGTTGTCCTGCTCAGCTGGCCGTTCTCTCGTCTCTCGGTCCAGCTGGCCTCTACACCTGAAAGATGTGTTTGTTGTGCGTGCTTGTAATGCTGTAGCCCTCTGGGTCCAGACCTCTGGCCAGCGGCACACAGAAGTCCATGCGAGGTTCGCTGCCAGGAATAACACTAATAAAACAGTCCATAGCAGCCTCTCCCTCTCAGTGATGAACTTCCTCTGTGTACTGATATCTGGGACACATAGGGATGAGGAAGGGGAAGGAATGAAGGAAAGTAGAGGACCAAGGCTAGCCTCTTTCCTGCTGACAGACTGATGAGGAACATGGTTCTGCGATAAGAAAGAATGAAGGAGTGGGAACATGTTTTAGGAGCTGCTTTTACTACTTAATCAGTATGAATCCGGTGTGCGGAGAGAGAGAGATGGAGAAAGGGAGAGAAGAGGAGAGAGAGAGAGAGAGAGAGAGAGAGAGAGAGAGAGAGAGAGAGAGAGAGAGAGAGAGAGAGAGAGAGAGAGAGGGCACTGCTTGATCTTCACCTCATCAGGAAACAGTAAAGTGAAACTGGTGTCCAGTCAGCAGTTCAGAGACCCATCTAGGAGACTGAGTAGACAGGATGTTCACTATGAACAGGTTACACTGCTGAGATGAGCAAAATATAGTCTTTTGAATTACAGAAACAGCGCTACAGTATCTTCTCTCAGCAACCTCTCACATTACATATGCACAAGACTCACAAAGTATGACACTGAATCAGTTCTTATTCGATTCACTGATTCATCTTGACTAAGCTCTTTGCCGTGGTTACAGTAAATCAGAAGATAGAGATGACATAATGTTCCTTTAATCTATCTATCTATCTATCTATCTATCTATCTATCTATCTATCTATCTATCTATCTATCTATCTATCTATCTATCTATCTATCTATCTATCTATCTATCTATCTATCTATCTATCTATCTATCTTCTTCTTCTTAGTTATTGTTGTTATTTAATTTCATATGATCATTTTTGTAATTTAAGTTTTTGTAGCCCTTGATAGAAAATAGATCAATATCTAAATGTTTTTTCTTTCCCAGACTGCCAGGACAACTGACTTATTTGGGGAACTGGATATATAGACCAAATATAGACCAACACATGATACATGATAATTAAATATATAGGAATATTAAATAAACAAGGTAAATAGGTAAATGATGTCAATTTATGAACAGAGCAAATTCATGAAGAAATCACATGCACGAAGGATGTGAGCCACCTACCCATCATGCCTTGGGGTGTTAATCAGAGGACACACACACACACACACACACACACACACACACACACACACACACACACACACACACACACACACACACACACTCACACACACACACACGATTAAAGTTTCTTTTCTCATGAAATAATAGAAATATCTTGTATAAAAAATTTTCAAATCCCCCCCCCCCCCCACTGAAGGTACATATCAGCTCAAATACATATAACTTGTTTAGGAGTTATTGTTTAATAATAAATTATAGAGCAATCATTATATAAATAGTATTAAATATAAGTGTTATTATAAGATCATAAAGCTGAAATCCAATCGTAGCTTCTTCATGTCAGCGAAGGATCAGGTTAAAAAAGCACACAGATCTTTTCCAAAAGGAAATCTCCATGCTTAAACAGATTTTCCATCGAAATAAGAAACAAATGATGAAAATTCTGCTTGAAAGGATACAATAGGCGTTTTTATTATTACATGTTCCAGTGTTATCCCAAGCGACTTCTTTTCCTTAAAGAAAGCAGGCGTTCTCGTTCCCCATCACCCTCCTCACACACACACACACACACACACACACACACACACACATTACAAGACAGTCAAAGAAATTACAAACACACTTTATCATCATGCACTTGAGCTCCTCTGTGTCTCACTGAGCAGCAGATCTGGTTTCAGAGTTCCATCTCTACAGGCCAGTCTCTCCAGCACTTTCCCTGAGTGTCAAGCATGTACACGATCACATCTAATCTAACGAGACAATGGGGATTTTTTTGCTAGTTTAGACAGAACTGCTTGTTTTGGGAGCAACGGTTTATCGTCCATGAGCAAAACAGTTTAATAACTGGCTTTTCCCATGAGTCTAGAGTGTAGTGTGATTATATAGTAGGGCTTTATTACAAATTTGTTCAGACTTGATGTTTACACAGATGTAATATAATATGTGAATGTATCCATTAATGATGAATGAATTAAGGATTATTAATGAATTAATCATTAATCATTGCGTCGGGTTCAAATTACTTTTCTACGGTGGCCGAGAACTGCAAAACAAATTAACAAATCCGAAAACAAATGAATAAATCCGAAAACACATTAACAAATCCGAAAACACAACGACAAGTCAGACAACCCGGAAACGGTAGGTATCGTTTTTTGAATGGAAACTTACCGATCATTGGACAAAACACTTGTCACTCAAGATATACAGGTATGGAATCTTATGTGTAATGTGTAAAGTTCTCCATTTAAATATAAGAAAATAACAAAATTAATCCACAGTAATGCACAGTAAGGACAATACATTTTGTACACTTTTCCCTGTTGCAGACTGTTGTACTTCATGTATACCTTTAGTGACAGGTGTCTTGTCCAATGATCGGTACTTGTTCCAATCACAAACTATTCATAAACAATTCAGACAACCCGGAAAAGGTAGGTATAGTTTGTGAATGGAAACTTGCCGATTATTGGACAAGAGACCTGTCATTCAAGATATACAGGTGAATGAAAGGTGTCTTGTCCGATGATCGGTAAGTTTCCAGTCACAAATTATACCTACCTTTTCCGGGTTGTCTGACTTGTTGCTGTGTTTTCAGATTTGTTAATTTGTTTTCAGATTTGTTAATTTGTTTTCGGATTTGTTAATTTGTTTTCGGATTTGTTAACCTTGTTTTGGATTTGTTCTTGGATTTGGATTTTGAAGCTTTGTAGTTAACTTTGTAGTCTCTCCTCTGGTCTTTTAAACACCTTGACAGCAGTGAATAATGCCTCTTTTCCACCAAAAAGGACCGAGTGCTGGTTCAGAGCTAGTGCTGGTGCTGTTTCAAAGTTGGTTCCATTGGCGAACCTTCTAAGAACCCGTTTGCCTTTCCACCGACTAGAGAGCCATCACAGAGCCGAGTCTGACGTCACTGTACACGTCTCATGTTACCCAGCGCAGCAAAGTTAGCGCAGCAGTGGCAAAAACAAAAACAACAACAATGGCGGATGTTTCTTTAATGTTTAATGTAACATTACTTTATCATTAACACAGAAAAAATTTTGCCTTAGCATGTAGCTACCTACTATCATGTGTGCTGATAAGTGATTATATTGCGGTAAATAGTGTATTAAACATTAGTAAACTTTAGGTGCATTATCTAACAGTAGCCCCGCCCACAACCCCTAACGCAAGCGGTTCTTAAGTCTAGACCAGCAACGTTTTGGTGCTACATAAGAACCACTTTTCCTGGTTAAAGCCGGTGCTTTGGCAGTCGAAACAGAAAGAACTGGTTCTAAATTAGGCTCTGGTTCCAAACCAGCACTCAAACTGCCTCGGTGGAAAAGGGGCATAAGAGAGCCACCAGGAACATCACTGAGGCTGTTGAGAGAACTTCAAGATCAGCAAAGGTCACAAAAGTTCAACCACCAGTCCCACCAAGTTCCAGATCATTCCACACACTTGGACTTGGAAGTCCAAGTATAACCTCTAATAACAGAGATGTTCTCAAATCTTAGAACAAACATTTCTGAGTGAAACTAGTCCATAGTTCGTAAGGAATTGAAAAGGTGAAAGGTCACCTGACTCCAGTTCCAGTTTAAGCTCATTGTTTAACTCTTATCCTCTGTTTTTAACCTGTTTTTGATCACTGGCTTTTCAGCAGTCGACGGAATTGTGCTGGTCTCCGTCTCCCTGTGTACTGAAGGGAAATCACAAGCTTATCAGAGCCTGTGTGTGTGTGTGTGTGTGTGTGTGTGTGTGTGTGTGTGTGTGTGTGTGTGTAGCCTGGCTCTGTTGTTCTCTTACAGACCCCCACTGTGTCAGCCAGGCATGTGCACAACAGATAACCATGTTACTGAAGGAACAGGCTGGAAATAAAAAAGCAAAGCAAATTAAAAAGAGGAAAATAGCTGCAGTCTGAAAAAAAAAAAAAGTACGTGATCAGTGATTGTTTTTAGGCTGGCAAAATGTGGGGTCCAGGTCCAAGCACGGGCTGGAAATGTACATGCGAGGGGTTAGTGTTGAGTGAGACTGGACAAACGTTGTGTGGGAAATACGATTAGACATTTTTATGAATTTAACAAGAGCTGGCCAAAGCTACTGCAAAACCCCTATAGAAAAGAAAGAACTGTGAGAAAAATCCACTGCTTTTTAACGTTTACATGTTTTAATCATTTCATAAATGTTTTTAAGGGGTAGTTAAACTTTTTTTTAATACTTTATTACAGATTTCCTGTATTGTAAAAGCAGCTATAGTGGATGAGGTATGGAAGCTGTGAGTCTCCGAGTCTCTCATGAGTGCGTTAAGACAGTTTCTCGCTCAAATACAGCTGATTTCCTTCATTCAGCAGCTTCTGCAACTACACTGTAGAAATATGTGTCTGTCTATAATAAGCCTAGATACCATGGTCACTTTAATAGGAACACCATCTCTCCTGTGTGTCCCTGCAAGGTACTTATCCAAGTATTACAAGATCATTAGTTAATTATGTTAAACACCAAAATGTGTGCCAAATGGTTTGGTTTTGTATTTCAGTATCTGCAGATTTCACAAGAGTTTCACAAACTACAATAAAGATGATAGAGAATGATGCAGAAAAACGACAAAACAAACAGTACAGCATCTTATCAGTGAGGAAGGTCAGAGGAGATAGACACAATGGAGCTGACAGGGAGGATACAGAGACTCAGCGATGTAATCAATCTTTGCACACATGGTGAGCAGAAAAGCATCTCAGACTGTTCAGTAGGTCAAACCTCGAGGTGGAGTGGATACAGCAGAGAAGATGACATCAGGGTCCACTGGTGTCAGCTGAGAGCAGAATCTGATGCCATAGTGTGCTCAGACGCTGTAATAAGACTGTAATAAGGCTGTTTATAACACTGTATGTTTTCACTGCAGCCTCAAGGATGAAATGGAGGTCATATGATGCAGGTGCTGGTAAACTTTAGAGATTACATGAAGATTCTATGACATGACTTTCATATATTACTTTAACTCTTTTTCCCCAGAGGCCAAATAATGGAGTTGATGATTGAACATCTTTATCACGTCTCGCTGTGTTAAAATACAGTAAATCTCATATGAAAGTAGACACTCAGGGTTTTAAGAATTTGTGTTTTATATTTGGCAATATTTCTGTTTTCCACTCAAATGTTTTTATCTTCAAAGTAAATGTTAATATCACACCCATTTCTGCTCTCCGAGGTCTGTGTAAGATTAAATATCTGTGTAAGGTTATCAACAGAAGGAAAAACACACTTCTCACATAAACCGTGTTAAGATAATAACCGGGAATTTTAAAAAAAGTGGTAGAATTGAGAAAGGAAAAGGGAGCGAGAGAGAAGACTGTCCTGCTGTACTCTGTTACTTGTGAGGCCCTCAGAGGGATTGTGGCAGTTCTGCTGGAGAACCGCAGCTTCCTTCTCAGGATGCCAGAGAGGAAGGACCACGCCACGTTTCTCTGGGACACAGCCTGTTCCTTATCTCTCTCTCTCTCTCTCTCTGTCTGTCTGCTCTCAGATTCCCTCGTTATTTCTTTTCCTTCTTCCTCTCATAAGCGCTCTGAAATGTGACATGTCAGAAGGAATGTAGGGAACTTAATAAAGTATTCTTCCGTCAGAGAAACAGCCTCTGTGTTGTACAGCACCAAACCTTTATATGTAAAGAGTAAAAATGTCAGGGTTTGATGGAAAATAATCGACGGCACAATGGTGGGATGTGGAATGTCAAGCAGCATTGCAAGAATTATGGTTACTAACTGTGACACTTTTCCCAGAAGAGAAATTCACAGAAGTGATTATTAGCCTTAAACCACAGCACTTCTTCTTAAACAAGAATAATACATCACACTTTGATGATGTTAATCTTCTGATAAGAAATAAAACATTACCTTATGAACGGTTACACATGATTTTTAATTCAGTTGAAATCGCTATATCAGTTACTATGGAAACGATAATGTGTTAAAAAATGTGCATGAATATAAACCTGGGATTTGTATTCTACAAATGTAACCAGCAACTTCTGAACATTTAGAATTACGCTGTGAGATGAGATGAGATTAGATTAGAATTTATGATACTTTATGTAGAACATACTATCATTCCTTTACACATAATTATAAATCATAAATGTACAATATTGTAATAGTTGTTAAAAACATATTTTCTACAGCTGATTGTGTAAACAATTATAAACAAATATTTGACCGTCTTAGGTTTGCTAGTCCCAGCCACCATGCAAGATTTCTCCAACATTAATGGTACAAGATCCGAGCAAGGTTCCGCTCTGAGGAAACAATTGGCTCAAGTGGCCACTCACCGACACGGCAGCTAGTGGCATGAATCATCCCCAGACAGCCATGATGGACTTGCCAGGATTGGAGCTCCTTACAAACATTTGTTATTGCAGGGTCTGAGGTGAAGAGATAAGGGTTAATATACTGGCCACTTGGCGATAGGTTTTGACCTCTTTTCCAGATACTGGTGCACGTGTTTGTGTGAGGAGATGTTTGGGGATTATTGCAATGCGGAAGGGGAAATGAAGGCTGCAATGAGGCAGGTGCTGGTAGACGTTAGTGTCGCTGGTTAGAGACAGAATTTATAGACTAACAGAAATAAATGGCATACTTAAAGTTTCTTACGTACTAACCTGAGAAGAAATAAATACATATTTCCAAAATTTGCCAAAGGAACAATCTCCATCTACACGACTTTCATGTTTTCTTTCACAAATAAGGAACTATTAAGGAATGAGGACATATCACACACCCAAACAACTCCTCTAGACCTCCACCTCACCAGGTCATCATATCGACACACAAACAAGTGAAACATGAAGCAGAATGAAAGAAAGCCAGAGAAATGCCTGGCTTGCTGGATGGAATTCCACCGATTCCCTACGTGCCCCCCCTCTTCCTGCCTGCTAATGTAATCAGGGGGAAACAGAGGGTTCTTCCCAATGCAGAGGCCTCCAGATAACACTCGTTTATCACATGTTCCACTCGGCCTAGCGCTCAGACCTCCGGTGACTCTCCCACACCCAGCCTGTGGGCCAGTCCGGGTACAGATTTCAGGTCTGCTTGATTGGACAATTGAAGGGTTTCAGAGGTCACCTGATTTCCTGATTTCCACTTGTTCTCCATTATTATCAAGATTTTTTATATCGTATCTCGTACTTGTGAATCTAGCTGCTGAAAGGTTCTTTGCTCTTAGAACTGAACAACAGATTGTTACGTGCTATTTACTTGCAGAAAAGTGGTCAGAGCTGAAGAACACCAAGGATCCCCTAACAGTCTAAAAAAAATCCCCAAGAACCCCAATGCAGCTCAAATATTTAAGTTTACTTTTCCGGCATTTAACAGACACCTTTATCCAGAGCAATTGCTTTATCAATGAATACATCAACACTGGTTCATTGGACAGTCTTAAGATACCATCAACCTAAAAACTCTGTTGGGAAGAAATATAACACGATCATGAAGTTTGAAGAGACACTTAAAGGTAGAATATATGTAGCAGAATGTACAACAGGCATAAGGGATAGAACCCGTTAATATCTTTAGCCTACCTAAAGCAACAAAGAATAGAATCATTTGATGGTGTCTAAAAAAACCGCCGTGTCACGAATCTCCCCCTCGCAGCAGGGGGAGTAATCTCCCCCCCCCCCCCCAACTCAGCTCCGGCATGCATCTGTGTTTCAATGCCTGTCTTGCTTTGTTTGCTTTACATCCTCTCTGCACCTGTGTCTTGTCATTGGATTTTTCTTTAACGTCTTCTTATTGCTCGCACCTGCTTTCTGCTTGCCCTTTGTCTATTTAAATCCTCCTCGTGTGTCTCTTTTGCTCATCACAGTGATTTTTGTTTTTTTTTTGACTGATCCTGGTTTTTCACTTTGTTGTTCACTGTTTTGGAGTTTTGCCTGCTGTCTGATATCCTGACTGAAGATGGCCTGACACACGACCGCTTTTCCACTTTGTCACTGCCTAGCATGGTTTTGATCTGTTTGCTGTTCACTCTGTTCCTAATAAACTGCTCACCTGCACTTGCATCCTCTCAGCCTCATCACATGATACCCTGAGGAACCCTTTCTTAGTTCTTCAACTTTAAAGCTTCTGTGTAGAACCAAGGGGAAAAAATAGTCTCCATTTATAACATTAAAGTATTCTTTGTTCTGTTCCTATGAGAGAATTCTGTCTAAACCCCTACAACAGAGATTCTCTGGAAAACCTTTGAACCAGGAACTCCTTAATGTGATTTAAATAACCCCTGTGGAATCGGCTTCCTTAAAGTTTTAGGAAATAGGTCAATTAAGCATAATGTATTTCTTTCAGAGATTTTTCCATGTAGAACCATGTGAAGCATCTGAGAACCTAGTGTACAGTCAGCTGTAGTTTGGTGAAGTTCCTCACTGGTTTGTCTAGGTTTTAGGTGTAAAGGTTTTCCTACGTTCTAGATCTTATCATTTGTATTTAAGCTACAATATAAAACTATGGGTATGGCTGAGATTCAGTAATGGAGTGGTGGTAGATTTGTAATAATAAACCTGTTAGCGTTTATTTAGCGCCTGTAACTTGTCTTTTATTCTCAGAAGGATCACTGGCTGAGTTTTGCACACAGCTACATGGACCGCAGACCTTCCTCCAGATGTATGTGTTTTTTCCCTCTAGATAAATGTGGTTATCTTATATGACAGGCTGTTAAAATCACAATATTTCATACCAGTGTTTTTGCCCATTGATCAGCATTTTTTCAGTTTCCTTTCTTTTCATTCATTTCAATGTTTCCAATGATCTCTCTATTCTCCAGCCTTCCTCTCCAATACAAAGTTCCCCAAACCCCAATTCAGCAATTCATTCCCTTCAGGACATGCTGCGGATGTGGAGTGATTTAAGCTTTTAGACCTTATACACTTTTAGCTCAGGAGAGAACCGTGGCTCGGCTTACACTCTGAAATTTATCAGCTTTTATTGTGTAAGAAAATCCAACGTCGTCAATCTCTTTATGAGGCCAATTTAGTCCTATAAACAGGGCAATTAATCGGCTACCTACCTTGGAACTTTAATCGGCTCTCGGGTTTGCTGGCGAAAAGAAAGAAAGAACGAACGAGTGCCAGTGACACTGAAAAAGACCCTTAATCTTATAAGTGAAGGGTCTGGACCTAACAAATGGGAAGCTTTGCCTGTTATTTGTCAAAGTGTACCAGGGGGAAAAATAAGCCAATGCAGGATTGACCTACTCATGCTCTGGCAGACACTCTAACACACACACACACACACACACACACACACACACACACACACACACACACACACACACACACACACACACACACGCACACACACACACACACATAAGCACTCAGATGGGGAAAACAGGAGGTTCCCGTCTAGGCCTCTGGTACAGGTCTGCTTTTTGCCATCCTTGATTAAACCCAACAAGTGTCTCACAGGGCAAGTACTGTGGCCTGGCTTAATCCCCATGTCCTCCGAGAGCTGAGGTCTGAGAGGTCTGATCTGACATCACACACAGAGGTGTACGCATGGTTAGCATGCCGCCCTGGTTTGATTTAGGATTCCTGGCAGTCTCAAAAGAGCTCTTTTATTAAACCGGTGGTATTCTACGCAAGCAAGCGGAGCCTTTTGACTCCTTGTTCTAAACCCCCTTCCATGGAAACTTTCAAACTCCTGGAACGGTTTCAGGAAAACATTACCTGCTAGCGAAGGTTTCTGAGGTGAGCTAGAGGAAGCCAGCATCTGTTGGTGAGCAGAGCAGAGCTTTCTGGAAGATTCTGTGGGCCGTAGCTTTTTGGTTTCTTCACCGTTGGTTTGTCCGAGCTTCTTCAGAGGCTGACACAGCTGTCAGCCGAAATACATGATCATTTTCAGATGTGACTATTAAGCAATAAGACGGCATTTTACATGTCAGCTTCAATGCGCCACAACTTAGGACTATTCAGAGAGAAAGAGTAATGTCTTGGCACTATATTTGCCTTCGGTTTTACTTCTAAGCTGAATTACAGTAAGTGAACCGTCAGTGAGATGACAGTGAGTGAAAACATTAGTCCAGCTCAGGGACTTGATGGCGAATCAATAACCATAATTGTTATCCAACAGCATTTTTTTACTCAGTGTGGATATTTAGTAGAGGAGATTTATCCCTTCTTATATGTCAGGACCACCACTTTGAGGAAAATGAAGGCAAGCATCACAGCAACATGGCTTTACTTGCTATCTCAATATGCACACTGCAAGATTACCTTTTCCCACGCATTAGCCTACTAGCTGTGATTGTACTGTTAAACCCTAAGAAGAGCATTATCTTTGATTCTGAGGATGTAATCAGACAAAGTAATTAATCAAAAGGAAAGAATCATGTCAACAATATGATAAAAAAACACACAAGTTGAAATATACAAAGCATGTGAACAAATTCATGTTAAAAGTGAACCGTGTGAACATAAGTGAATATTAAAAAAAACATCCAAATAAACATAAAAAAAAATCATATGAAAATAAATGAACTGGGAAAAATTGAACATAATTTAATATAATCACATGAGAAGTAATTAGTCATGAATTAGAATCAATGAGTCACGTGTAAAAATCATGAATAACTCTGAACCTGTTTACAGGGAAAATAAATCTAGTGAACAAAATTGAAATCAGTGAGTCATGAAAAACAAATTCATATTCAAATACAAAAAATTCATAAAAAGAAGAAATCACAAGTGAAATGATATAAATCAGAATAATAGAATCTTGTGAAAATAAGCAAATAATTCAAATGTGAAAGTAAATGAATAATTTACTATAATAATAATTATAATTATATTTCTATTTACAATTTATAATAATTATTTATAATAGTAATAATTTAGAAAAAAAAGTCAAAAAACTCAAATAAATTTCATGAAAATAAATGAATCATGTAAAACAAATCACCACAAAACCAATGAGTCATAAAAAAAAAGAATTACAATACAGGGTTGTGATTATTCAAAAGGTCATGTGACTCTCTTGTACAGGAAGTCACCGCATCCACCCGAGCTGAAGTGAAAAACAACAGCGCAGCAGGCTGGCTTTATCAGATCAGCATGGATTAGGAAGAGCTGGGAGTTGATTTAATTGGTAGTAAACAATCATCTCCTGAGGTCAAGGGCCACTAGGTCCCGAAGGTGAGATCAGACTCATCAGTCATGAGGGCCAGGATGCTGTTTGGGTGTGGAGAATGCTCTGATGGCTTTAGCAGACGTAGTTTGGCCCGTTGTCCTACAGACATGCCTATTTTTAACAGGGTGAAGTTAACAACCTGAGTTTTATTTAAATGCACAAACATTTCTATAGTAACAGCATACACATGGATGCGTATAATAAACTTTAAACTTTTCTGTTAAGGCATGTTTATTTAGTATTTATAGAAGAAGAAGTCTCCAGTGTCAGCGCTTTGTAACAGTCAGTCAGAGATAAAGCTGTAATTTGACCATTTTCCAAAATGAAATGGCTCTGCATTTTCTCAGTGATATTTCACAAACATTAAATGCAACTATAAGTGGATAAAAAGTATGACGCTTCATGGGGGTTGCTATGATGTTCCAAGAACTTCCTGTCAATAGACTGTTGCTATGGTATTCCCAGTGAATAAGATGTTGCTAACAGGTTATTATGCATTCCCAGTTTGTTGCAAGGACTCTGGTAATGTTTTATTGTGGTTGCTATGATGTCTCAAGACGTTTCTACACTGTCACTAGGCTTTTGCTGTGCTCTTCCAAGTGGATGTTAAGGTGTTACTAACTGGTTGTTATACTGTACAGTAGGTGGTTGCTATGGTATCCCAGATGGTTGTATGATAGCTATTAAGTTTCCAACCATTTTAATTCATATCTTTATTCTCTTTATTTATCAAGCGGTGATTTAAAGTGTGGTTAGCTTCTAGAAAATCTAAAATACAACTGAATGAAATTTCTGTGAAAAAAGTGCAAACCCAGGGCACAATTTCTTCTTTTTAAAACAAATTCCTTAGTTTATTCCATACATTCTGCAAATACACAATGAAAAAAGATAAATCCACAACACAAATACTTACTTTAGTGTAATATCATTTTAATGCCTAAAAATACCTCATTAAAATGCCCGGAATCTACGAGTAACAGTTGGAAATGCTTCAAATGAACTATTCATTTAAATTCAGTTCAGTTCACAATTTCATTTGATTTGATTTGTTTTAGTGTCAGTTTTATCAATAACATTCAGTTCATTTAGACAGTATATTAGTTTGTGTTTACACAAATCCTTTTACAAACTCTAGAGACAAGACTAGTTTTATAAAAAAAAATTTAATTATTAGTGCAGGATCTCTGTAATTTTAATTCAATCTAAGTTCCATTCTGCCAGTAATTTTATCTTTTCCATTAAGAACAAACCCAAACAAGTCATTTGACAAGTTTAGACTACAACCCAGAGCAATCAAACACGGACCATGTGTAATGGGATGGATTGAAACACAGGTAGAACTTATATACTTACGGCCATGTGACCTACTACTGATTCAATTCAATTCAATTCGGGTTTATATGTGACTCAGGCAGCAGTGGCAAGGAAAAACTCCCTTAAATTAGTAAAGGAAGAAACCTTGAGAGGAACCAGACTCAAGGGATACCTCATCCTCATATGGGTGAAACTGGGGGTTTGATTGTAATATACAGTCATTTAAATGTTGTATTGGTGTAAGGATCATGGACTTCAGATCTCCTTAGTATCACAGAGTCTAACTGGAGATGTCTCAGGATTCTTAGAGTCGGCCTCGGCTCAGTGGACATCCAAAAGCTTCGTCCCACTGATCACTTCCATTGTGGAAATCAATCAGAAAGAGACATGTGTATAAAAAGCCTGTAGTACTATTACAGATACAACAAAGCAATATTTCTGACAGAGATTTTTTTTTTTTAAAGAAATAGCAGTAATTATATAAGTAATAATAACAATTCTGCACCAATTTGTGTAAAAAAAAAAACAAGTCCCGTCTGAATAGCGGGTATGCTACAGTAACAAAATCATTAGGTTAGCATGCAGGTTCACAACACCTCCTGAATCATTACATAGTCTTAACTGGCATTTCACCCAGTAATTAAACACTATCTTCAGAAGACCCACTGTAGAGTATGTTAAATACATCTTAATTTATAACTTTTGTTCATATGCTACGTTAAGAGGGAAACAATTTCCAGAAGGGAAGAAAAGCTCTGTCGTTTCCCCTCAGGGCCGTCCGTGGCACACTGTAAAGCTGAACATACCAGACCTACAGTTCCCTGCACAGGCCTAAATAAACAAAGGGAGAGAAAGTGCAGAGGACTTCTAGAGATGAGGTGCGGAAAAAAAAGCAGTAGCCTAATGTTAGTAAAGTGTAAGTGGTAAGTCATTCACTCGGGCCTGTCTTTTGTCGTTTGATGTAGGAAGAGAAAGAGAGAGAGAGGGAGAGAGAGAGAGAGAGAGAGAGAGAGAGAGAGAGAGAGAGAGAGAGAGAGAGAGAGAGTGGAGAAGTGAAAGATTGCAACTGATGAGAGCTTCCTCCAGGGCACATGTGTGTTTTCTAAGGGAAGAGCACAAGGGCTAATCTTTGGTCTCGGGAGACGAGCATAATGCTCTTTCTGACCCGTGTCTCATTGTTCCTTTATCAGCCGGCGTTACAGATGAGCTCCAGCACAATCATCTGCTACTTTATCACGAGTTACGCTAAATCACGGACAATACTATTTGACAAATGAAAGAATGGCGAAGAATCTTTCACACACTCGTCTATTAGCATCTCATCTAGCAATACAGTATATAATTCTACTGGGCAGCTCTCCTGAACGCCTCGTCCCTCACTCTGTAGCGCAGTGCTGTTCAAATCTCTCTTTGGACTGGTGAGAAGGATTTGTTTTCTAGAACATCACAAAAGACACTTATTGTAATTCCTACAGCCGTATTTATCGTGTCAGAGATTTGAGTAAGAGATTTTTTCCTCACAGTGTGATCAAATTGCTCACTCTGGTAAAGTAAAAGATTAATTTAAAGTATATTAATTCTACAGCTGTAAGACAAATCATACACTTTAATGATTATAGTTTTTCCCAGATGTTTACATACGTTTGATGAATCTTTGACTCAATGTTCCAAAAAAACTCTAAACACAAAATACAAAACCACAAAACACACAATTCTACAAATCACTAGGAAAAGCAAACACTGCAAAGGAAAGCGTTTTATCTCTTTCCAAAATGTTTTTTGAGACAAAACAACACACATCATATGAACAGATCTGTCTACCAACTAACAACACACTGACATGCTCAACACAACACACTACTACATACAGTATGTCTCAGCGGTCGTGTACTGCTTTGTGTATTGTCAGTGTTACACTGCAGTCAGTTGTAAAATACTGGTAGAGTAAGGTACAGTAGTTTATCTCCTCAGACATACATAAATAAACACATGCAGTAACAAAAACATTTAGTTCCAAAATGTAGTGTTTTTGAGGACATGTTTTGTATCCAACTGGAGAAAACATTCAGCCAGATAGAGCCAGTTAGTGAAGAAATCTCGCCATTGACATAATGGTGTTGCTTTCGGAAGGGACTAAAGAGATTTGGATTTTGAATATTGTACCTTATGTACAGAAGTGTGTGGAATTTGTGTGATATAGAAATTAAACTGTGAGTGGAAAACAGGAATTTATTTGGAGACGAGTGCTTGGTTTCAGTAGTCAACACATAAGAACTTATTTTTTAGGTTTCTCAGTTTTATTAGTAATCCTGCCTCTCTCTGTAGATTGCATGCTCTCCCTGAAATTTTGGGGTTTCCTCCGGGTTCTAAAATTTCCTCCCTAGTTGAAAGACGTGTCATTCTTTAAAAAAATATAGTTCCACATTTTGGAAAACTGAGTAAAAAGAATAACATCAGGATTTGCTGTTATTGTAAAATAACTAGACAGACCACCATGTCATTGATTATTTTCCTTAAACAGCTTGTAGAGAAAATGTTTAATTCCTTACTTCTAATCTGAAAACACACATATACACATAGTGAAACCAGTGACCAGTGCAGGGTCTCTACGTTCCCATACAAGCCACATCCCATAACCCAATGAGCCAATCAGGACTGTGGGCAGGAAGTAGTGGTTTGTCCAGCGGGAGTTGTATACTGTACAAGGGTGGAGGTGGAAGTATAGTTTGTTTTAAACACCCATGCATAGAAATAACGAGGCATTCAAAACCTACAAAAAGGCCCAAATGAGAGTTAATTAGAGTTACCCTTACAGAATATATTACATTATACAGCATGCTGAAGGACCACCCACGTTCATTAGCATCTTATTCTTCATCCTCTGCTTTGCGGTTATCCTTCTGACTGGAGCAGAACTATAAAACACTGACTTGGTGTAAACACCCTGTCCTGAAGATGTGCACTTTAGCCACTTGTGTGGTTCACTTCTCCCTCTTCCTTCCTTCTCTTCCCACACATTGGTCTATTTCAGACCACCACTTAGAGGAAGACGGGAAAAAGTGAGCAATTGTATGCAAAGGAAGTCTATCAGCTTCGTCTTTTCCTCAGGGATCTCTCCATCCTCCCTTGGGTCCAGTGGGATTCGGATGCAGCGTTTCCCTAATGGTAAAAGCTGCACCTGTAGCTGTGGTGTTTGATTAGTGCTTCAGCTAGCCGACAGTGCTAGTGGACAACGTTATAGAGCAGCAACGTGTATGATTTAAGCACTACATAAAATGTTTATATATATATATATATATATATATATATATATATATATATATATATATATATACAATGTACATGGTTTTGTATCCCTAGATAAATGCTAGCAAGGTCAAACATGATAAGATAAGATGTTAGCTTGTCCATTTTGGATGAAACCTGTAAATGTGAACTAACTGCATGTAAGAACTAAAGTTGTAAGGAGCCAGCGAATGATTCAGGCAAGTCGGATGGATTTGCTGTGTTATAAATTCATGTAGAGTGATGGTTCCTTTATAAAAATAAATTCATTGTGTTTTT